>NW_016807378.1:4782704-4837930 GCF_001698545.2 Rhinopithecus bieti | reverse complement strand
GCAGACTGCTGTGTTAGCAGTGAGGGAGGCTCCGTGGGCGTGGGACCCTCCCTCCCGGCCAGGTGTGGGATATATTCTCCTGGTGTGCCTGTCTGCTTAAAGCGCAGTATTGGGGTGGGAGTTACCCGATTTTCCAGGTGTTGTGTGTCTCAGTTCCCCTGGCTAGGAAAATGGATTCCCTTCCCCCTTGCACTTCCAGGTGAGGCGATGCCTCGCCCTGCTTCAGCTCTCGCTGGTCAGGCTGCAGCAGCTGACCAGCACCGATTGTCCGGGACTCCCTAGTGAGATGACCCCAGTACCTCAGTTGAAAATGCAGAAATCACTGGTCTTCTGTGTCGCTCGGGCTGGGAGTTGGAGACTGGAGCTCTTCCTATTCGGCCATCTTGCTCCGCCCCCGAACCTACTTCTTAGGTTGGTAGGACAACCATACAGAGAGGAATGCTTCTAGATAACTGTAGATAATAGTAATTTGACTGTACATCCTAGCGGGATAGAATCTAAAGAAGAAATGCAAAATAAATTAAACCACTTAATTTATCATATCATTGGTGGTAGCATTCTCATTAATATGCTGAAACAGTCTTGTGCATTCTGGGGAGTAAAATAAACAAGTACCTATGCTGTTGTCATTAAGAACCAGAAATTTTGGCATAAAAGAAAGGAAATATAGATGTAAAATTGATGAAGTTAAGTAAAATTCTGCTGTCCTAAGTTTGAATGAGAAAGATCATCATGAATGCCTGAAATATTTTAGCTCTATATTAATAATTATTTCTAGTTCTGACTACTGAAAAGACCTAGAAACATGGACCAATCCAGTAGCAATGAGCATGTCTAGTACCCAGATTGTGGATTTAAATACCATTTCTCACTAACAATAAGCTGAGTTCCTTAGGGAAGTAGCTAATTACAAGTCTGGAGCAGGAAATGTGTAAGATGAGCCTGGAACCCTCCTTGTGGCAGGGAAGTCATTAAAGAGTCAAAAGGACCCATGGACAAATGTCAACAGGCTCCCAATGGACAAAGGGAGAAAATTTGTAAGTCAATAAGGATATTAAATGTATGCAAGGATAATTAATTGAAATACATATAATATGTTTAAACCCATAAGTTCACAAGGATACTAAAAAACTAATTGGTCCCCTTTGGAGGGTGGTTGAGAATCAATTCATTATTTTGAAAGCTATTATAGAAAGAACTATTTATCCTGACTTTTCCAAAAGAACTTATTTGTACTTCTGGGTAACCAACGAATGGATTATTGTAAATGTCTCTACAGGAAGTATTTCAGCTAATAAATGAGGAAAGAGAAATAAAATTAAAATATTACTATTTGGTAACCCCTAATGAATTACTGAATCTAGGCAATAATCAGTAATGATGGTTAGCATCACAAATGGGAACACAAGTAGACATCATTTACTTCATGATGGAAGTACACAAATACTGATGAAATATTCTTGCTACAAAATTGAACCTAAATCTCTAGATTTAACTACCAATTTAGATGAAATATATGGGACAGAAGGGCCTGTTAAATGACATCAGGGGAATGTAATCAAGAAATCTAGACTGTGAGAATCTCTGCAGGAAAAATGACCTGATCTCTTCAAAAATAAATTACAAGAGGGGGAAAAAAAGAGATGGAGAAAGATATTCAGTAGATTATGGAGACTGGAAAGACAAATGTAACCAACTGAATCTTGATTCAAGCAAACAAATTGTAGAACAAAACAAAAACTTATGAGAGAATTAGAAAAATTTGTATACTTGAATATTTGACAGTATTACAGTATTCTTTTCAACTCTTTTAGGACTGAAAATAGCATCATGGCCATGGTTCTTTAAAAGTCCTTATCTATTTTGGATGCATACTGAAATATTTTTGATGAAATGATACGATGTCTGGGATTTCCCTCAAAATAACTAGAGTTAGGTGGGGGATTAGGCAGAGGTAAAGATAAAACCAAATTGGCCATAAGTTGACAATACTGAAGTAAGGTAACAACTACAATGGTATTTATTTTACTATCTCTCTGTTTTGGTATATATTCGATATTGTCCATAAGAAAGAGTTTTTTCTCCTTTTTTCCTTAATTTTTTTCATTATTTTTTCTAAAAAATGGGATACATGTGCAGAAAGTGCAGGTTTGTTCCATAGGTATACATGTGCCATGGTGGTTTGCTGCACTTATTGACCCATTCTTCAGGTTCCCTTCCCTCAACCCTCAACCCCTAACAGGCCTTGGTGTGTGTTGTTCCCCTCTGTGTCCATGTGTTCCCAGTGTTCAGCTTCCACTTATGAGTGAGAACATGTGGTGTTTGGTTTTCTGTTCCTGTGTTAGTTTGCTGAGGATGATGGCTTCCAGCTTCATCCATGCTCCCGCAAAGGACATGTTGTCATTCCTTTTTATGGCTGCATAGTATTCCATGGTGTATATGTACCACATTTTCTTTATCCAGGCTATCATTGACGGGCATTTGGGTTGGTTCCATGTCTTTGCTATTAGAAATAGTTCTGCAGTAAACATACGTGTACGTGTGTCTTTATAGTAGAAAGATTTATATTCTTTTGTGTATATGCTCAGTAATGGGATTGCTGGGTCAAATGGTGTTTCTGGTACTAAATCCTCGAGGAATCACCACAGTGTCTTCCACAATGGTTGAACTAATTTACGTTCCCAGTGTATAAGCATTCCTATTTCTCCACAGCCTCACGAACATCTATTGTTTCCTGACTTTTTAATAATCACCATTCTGAGTGGTGTGAGATGGTATCTCATTGTGATTTTGATTTGCATTTCAATAGAGAGTTTTTTCAAGTCTCATTTATGATAAAGTATCTGGAATATGAAGAACAATACCTACATAATATATTCCTTGTTTTAGAGGACAGACAAACCCAGGTTAAAACTCCATTTCCCATAAGAGGAACTCTGTCATGTGTAATTCTTGAAACTGCAGAAACTGAAAAGAGCAATATGATCTGTCGCTGTCCCCTGGAAACAAAGGTATGTACATAAACCTAGATTTAGCTAATCGTGTGCTCTCACTCAGGACTTCTGACCTTTGTTAATGTCACCAAAACCCAAGCAACAGTGCCCAGTACCCAGTGGTAGGACCATCTAGTCATGGCAATAGGGTCAGAGGTATTTTCGCAAATAGACTATTAGGACCATGTGGCCTTGACTGTAGTTTCTGCTGTTTAGCCTCTCTTGGTTTTTGCTCTTTTTCTGAATCTGCTTCTTTGAAAAACAAATTAATTCTTTGAGATACCCATGTCCTTCCAAGAAATTTATTTTCTCTTTAAGTTAGGTTGAGTCAGTTTTCTTAGCTTGCAGCACAGATTCCTGAGTGTCATTTGAATAAAAAGTTAAGCATGGCTATAATACATATAAATTAATGTGTGCTTTAAAAAGTAAAGCACTATATAAAATGTGTGGTAGTATTTTTATGCACATATGCATCTACATGTGTAATAGATACGATGATATGTTTGTATAGAGAACTGTATGAGGTTCTTAAATTAATTTCTTATCTTTACTGTTAAAATAATGATTAGAATAATGAGATAATAAAGCATAAGAATGAATTACCTTTTTGACCAACATAAACATTTTTAATCATATAACACTATTAGGATAATACTCTCTGACTTGCCTTCAGCATTTGATTGCTGTGTGCAATAAATAGGATAATTGTAGGGAAAGGATTTTGAAATATACATGAAAGGTACTGCTATGGTTATTTAGCTGATATAGAAGCAGCAGATGAACCCAGTGTAGGGGGTAAGGGGGTTTTTGATATCTAGTAACTTCGTAATTTGTGAAGTATACTCCTATTGTGTCCACACTTTCTTTGCTTCTTTCATCACCCATGCTCTGTGGAATAGCCATTGGCATTTTGCCAAGGCATGCATAGGTATTAGGTTCTCCATGAGTGAGGAAAATACCTATGAGAGGGGATGAAAACTGGCAGACTAGGACAACAGAAAGACTTAATGAGTTTAGACACTGTCCGAGGTACTGAGAAATCTCAGATGCACTTCTGCTTTATTAAGCTATTCTATAAGGCTAGCCAGGTAAGGAAACCTTAAAAGATTCCTTGGTTCTCCCAAGGCTCAAAGTGGAGCCAATCAGCTTCACTTCCTCCTGTCCTACATGTTACTCAGCTACACAGGAAGAGGGACAGAATCACAGCAAGGGATTCCACTCCCAATTAGATCTTGTGATGAGGCTTAGAAAAAGCAGTTAAAAGGGGCAAACTGGCACTAGGGAATGAAGAATAATAACAATCGTCCAGTCTTAGAAGCAGATAGTAAAAGGTCATCCCGGAGGATGAAAATCTGTTTAAGTGTCATTATAATAGCAGATCATATTCTAAAGAGGCAAATGATTATGCATATCCCAAGATAGAGATTCTAAAATGCCAATAAGAAACCCCAAGTGGGTAAAGCTTAGATATTCAGAGAAGGAGTCAGTGACTTGCAGATATGTTCAAGTGGGTGTCATTCCAACAGCAAGTCCTTTCTGGGAGACTCTCTTCTCTGTAATACATTTCTAACAGCTCAATCCAATCAGGAGTCATTCACAGCTGGGGCAAGATGGAGAGGAGAGGGGTCTTTTCTCTGGTTGCCTGCTCTGGACACCACAGGTGGGGCACTGGCTGTGGTTGTAGTGGCATTCTTCCCCACCACCCCCTACTTGTTTGGTTTCCATTCCAGAAAGGTGAAGACAGCCAAGGTGAAGACAGCCAAGATTCATGTTAAAGAAGTGAATTGAATTTAAAGCATAATAAATAGGCTAGGCTTTCTAATCAGTTTCTCCATGTCCATTCCATAAAACTGAGAAGTTGCCTATTTCAGTATTAGAAATTTAACAAGTTTTACATTTTCCATAGAAATCTTTGCATACGTGTATTTTGTCTTCTTGAATAAGTATACAGAATACAACGGAGACCTTTTTCATGACTCGGAACTGTTATTAAGATCATTAACAACTGTGCCCCACTGTGTTGTGCTATAAACCTAAGATCTGCCTGAATGTTTAGCTCTAGAAGAAAGAGATCCACTTGATCATGGCGGATAAGCTTTATGATGTGCTGCTAGATACGGTTTGCCAGTATTTTATTAAGGATTTTTGCGTCAATGTTCATCAGGGATATTGGTCTAAAGCTCTCTGGCTTTTGGTATCTCGGACATGTCACCTCGTAAAATGAGTTCGGCGAGGATTCCCTCTTTTTCGTATTGATTGGAATAGTTTCAGAAGGCAATGGCCCTGGGATTGCAGGCTGGTCAACATATGCAAATCAATAAAACGTACTCCAGCATATAAAACAGAACCAAAACAAACAACCACGTGATTATGCTCATAGAATGGCAGAAAAGGCTTTTGACAAAAATTCAACAGCCCTTCATGCTAAAAACTCTCATAAATTCGGTACTGAATGAACGTATTCTCAAAATAATAAGAGCTATTTACTGATAACCCACAGCCAATATCATAATGAATGGGCAAAAAACTGAAGCATTCCCCTTTGAAAACTGGCATAAGACCAGGGATGCCCTCTCTCACCACTCCTATTCAACTAGTGTTGGAAGTTCTGGCTAGGGCAATCGGCAAGAGAAAGAAATCAAGCGTATTCAGTAGGAAAAGAAGTCAAAATTGTCCCTGTTTGCAGAATGACATGATTGTATATTGAGGAAAACCCCATTGTCCTCAGCCCCAAAATCCTTATGCTGAGTAAGCAACTTCAGCAAAGTCTCAGGATACAAAATCAATGGTGCAAAAAATCACAAGCCATGATCTTATACACCCAGTAACAGACAAACAGAGAGCCAAATCATGAATGAACTCCATTCACCAATAGCTTCTCAAAGAGAATAAAATACCTAGGAATTCCAACTTACAAGGGATACTAAAGGACTTTCTCAAGGAGAACTACAAACCCTGCCTCAGTGAAATAAAAAAGGACACAAACAAATGGAAAAACATACCATGCTCATGGATAGGCAAGAATCAATATATGGTGAAAATGGCCATACTGCCCAAAATAATTTATAGATTGACAACCGCCCATCCCCATTAGCTACCATGACTTTCTTCATAGAATTGGAAAAAACTGCTTTAAAGTTCATTAGGAACCAAAAAGAGCCCGCATTGCCAAGCAATCCTAAGCTTGAAAGAACAAAGCTAGAGATATCATGCTACCTGACTTCAAAACTATACTATAAGACTACAGTAACAAAAACAGCATGGTACTGTAACAAAACAGAGATACAGACAATGGAACAGAACAGAGCCCTCAGAAATAATACCACCACATGCTACATGCCATCCTGATCTTTGACAAACCCTGACAAAAACAAGAAATGGCGAAGGATCCCTATTAAATAAATGGTGGCTGGGAAAATTGGTAGCATAAGTAGAAAGCTGAAACTGGATACTTCCTTACTCCTTATATGAAGATTAAATTCAATGATGGATTAGAGGACTTAAATGTTAGACCCTAAAACCATAAAAACGCCTAGAAAAAAACCTAGGTAATACGCATTCAGGACGATAGTGCAATGGGCAAGGACTTCATGTCTAAAAACACCAAAGCAATGGCAAACAAAAGCCAAAATTGACAAATGCGGAATCCTAATTAAACTAAAAGACTGCTGCTGCAGCAGAAAAAGAAACTAACCATCAGAGTGAACAGGCAACCTAGCAGAATGGACGAAAAATTTTGCAATCTACTCATCCTGACAAAGGGCTAGAATATCCAGAACCGTAACGAAGAATCAATCAAATTTACAAGAAAGAAAAAACAAGCCCATCAAAAAGTGGCAAAGGATATGAACAGCACACTTCTCAAAAGAAGACATTCATACAGCCAACAGACACCATGAAAAAATGCTCATCATCCACTCGCCATCAGAGGAAATGCAGAATCAGAAACTCACAATGAGACCGGCCCGGCCATACCATCTGGGCTCACACCAGTGTAGATGGCAATCATTAAAAAATCAGGAAACAACAGGTGTTGGAGAGGGATGTGGCAGAAATAGAACAGGCTTTTACACTGGTTGGTGGACTTGTAAAGGACAGTTCAATCCAATTTTGGAAGACAGTGTGAACTTCCTCAAAGGATCTAGAACTTAGAAATAACCATTTGACCAGCCATACCCATTTACTGGGGATATTACCCAATATTATAGTCATGCGTATAAGACACAGGCACAGGTATGGTTTATTGCAGCACATATTCACAGTCTAAGCAACAGACTTGGAATCAACCCCAATAGGTCCATCAGTGACAGACTGGATTTATAGAAGGTGCACATATACATCAGGAATACTATGCAGCATAAAAAGATGAGTTTGTGTCCTTCTGTAGGGACAGTGGATGCAACTGCGAAAACCCATCATTCTCAGCAAACTATCACAAAGAACAGAAAACAACAGCTGGCATGTTCTCACTCCAATGAGGGTGAGAATTGACAATGAGATCTACGTTGTGGACACAGGAAGGGGAACACTCACACACTGGGTCCGATTTGTGGGGAGGGGTGGGGGTAAAGGATACCATTAGGAGATATACCTAATGTAAGATGACGAGTTAATGGGTGCAGCCACACCACATGGTACATGTAATACTATGTGAACAAACCTGCACGTTGTAACATGTCTACCTATGAACTTAAAGTACAATAATAAGAAAAAAAAAAAACAAAAGGAGATCCAAGCTGCCTGTGCTGCTGGGCTGGACACCTGTTACCTATTCTGTAGTCTTTGGGTTCAAATAATTTGCATAAGTTTGGAATATTTTTGTTCCTTGAAAGCTTGGCAGCATTTGATGGTAGAACCATCACATCCTAATTTTCATTTTTCAGAATATTTTAAACCACTGATTTAATTGCTTTAATGGCTGTAGGATAAATTTGCTTTTTAAAAATTTCTCTGTGTCAGTTTTTAGAAGGCATACGTTTCTATAAATTTGTGCTTTTCATTCAAGTTTTCAAATTTTGGCATAAACTTGTTCATAATACACTCTTATCTTTTGAGTGTATATTGTCTGTAGAAATGTCCTCTTTTCCATTCCCATTGTTGTTTATTTGTTCTTTCTTGATAAAGATTTGTCAATTTGATTAGTATTTTCAAAGAACCAAGCTTTGGCTTTATTAGTCTATTTCATTAATTTCTGTTCTTTATTATTGTCATCTACTGTTTTTATTCTGATATTTTTCTAATGGCTTATATTGTGTTCTTAGCTCATTAACTTTTAACTTTTCTTTTTGTATAAAAGATGCTATACAATTTATCTTAAGTATTATTTTAGCTATATTTCATGTAATGTAATATGTAGTATATTTATCACTCAGTTCAAAATATTTTCAAATGTTCAGTATAATTTATTATTTGACCTATAAATTATTTAGAAGTGTGTTTCACAATATGTAAAATACGACTTTTGTCTATAATTTTGGTTGTGAATTTCTAAATTAATTATATTGTGGTCAGATAACATGTTTTATATGATGCTGATCCCTTAAAATTTGTTGACTCTTGTTTTATACCTCAGTATGTGGTCAACTTTCATAAATATTCCATGAGTTCTTGGGAAAGAAAATGTGTTCAGCAGCTGTTATATGTAGTGTTCTATATGTGCCCATTAGCTTCAAACTGTTAATTGTGTTGGTCTATCAATTACTTGGGAAAACTATTAACATTCTCAATTACGTTAGTGGAGCTGTCAATGTATCCCTGTAATTCTGTCAGTTTTTCCTTATGTAAATTAAGGTTGTGCAATTAGGTGAATAAAAGTTTATAACTGTTATATATGCCTAATGAACTGTACATTTAACATTTTGTAGAAATAGTCTTTACTTACACTAAAACATATTGTAACAGTCTTTCTTTTCTAATGTTAATGTAACCACTGCAAGTTTCTTTTGATTGACATCTGCCTGTTATGAGTTTTTATCCTTTTAGATTTCAACATTTCTGAATTATGTTTTAGACATATTTCTTATAAATAGCTATTAAAAAGTTAAATCTACTCTAAAATTACTTGTCTTCTACTTTGTCCGTGTACCATATTTACTAACATATTTGGGGTTTTTCTATCATCTTATTGTATGCTTTTCTTTGCATGATCTATATTTCTACTTCTCTCTTGCATAACACTTTTACACTTTATTTTCTTCTATTACTTTGGAAGTTATACTTTCTATTTTATGATTTTTATGACTTTCCTGGAAATTCTAACATATTTACTTAAGTTACCAAAATTTAAACAATATCCTTTCCATCCTTGTTAACAATGTAGGTATTTTAGAACATCTTGAGTCCAATCACTCCCTCCCAAGCTATATGCTATTGTCATCATATATTATAGTTTTAATAACTCCACAAGACACTACCCTGTATTATTTGCCATCAATATTTCTTTATATTTGCTCATATATGTACCACTTTTTGAGGTTACTCATCTTCTTTTGTCTCGGACTTCCTTCTGGGATCTTTTTTCTTAAGCCTGAAGTGTATCATTCATAACTTATTTTCTTGAGTTCTTGTTGATGACAAACTCTATCAGTTTTTGTGTATCTGAAAATGACTTTATTTTACCCTAGTTTTTGAAGGATGTTTTAATTGGGCATACACTTATACGTTGACAATTATTTTCTCTAGTGTAAGGAAGACATTATATCATAGTCTTCTGGGTCCCATTGTTACAGTTGAAAAGTCAGCTGTTATTCTAATTATTATTGACTTAGGTCATGTATCTTTTCTCTTTGACTGCTGTCAGATCTTTTATTTGTCTTTGATATTCTGTAGTTCCTCTATGGTATATCTAAATGGGGATATCTTTATGTTTACCTCACTTTGGATGGCATGACTTCTTAAATCTGAGGATTGGTGTCTTTTATCAGTTTGGGAAAATTTTAAGCCCTCATTTATTTAAATATGGCTTTTGCCTAACCTTCCATACTGTTTTCTCAGTATAGAATAGAAATCCTCTCTGGAGAAAAGGATCATCTCTGCTTGGAATTTTAAGATATTAAATCCACAATTTCAATTCTACATGTCTTTTAATATTTTTTCACAATATTTTCTGGGTCCCTTGGGCTCATTTTGAATGATTTCTTTAGATCTATTTTCCAGTTTCTTAATTTTATTCCTTTAATAATATTCACACAGCTATTCTGCCCATCTGTTGAACTTTTAATTGCCATTTTACATTTTCATGTTTGAAATTCCATTTTATCCTACTATGACTGATTATTTTTATAGTATCTTGCTCCTTATTCATATTTTCAATCTCTTATTTTTCTAAGTGTATGATATAACCTAGTTTATATTCCGTGTCTGATGGATTCAAAAGTTGGAGACTTTGTGGGTCAGGTTTGGCTGTCCACTGATATTGCTGCTTTTTTCCTTGTCTGTTTTGTGATGTTTTTAAAACTGTAAATTCATATTCCTTAAAACTCTCCCTGTGGGAATTGTGTGGCCTGGGTTAAAAGGCTCTTTCTCCAGAGAGGATTTCTATTTTATACTGAGAAAACAGGCCTTTGGAGTCCCAGCTTTACGGGAAGTAAGGCAAGCCTTTGGCTTTCTGTTCTCTGTATTCTACGAAGCCGAGAAAACACAAACTTAAATGTCACCAGGTTCTCCATATAGAATAGCCTCAACATTTCTCCAGGTTCCTACTTTGGCTTACTTTTTTGGTCCCTAGGTTGGTTTCCCAGGGCTCTTATAACAAAGTATCACAATCTGGATCACCTAAAACAGCATAAATTTATTCTCTCACAGCTCTGGAGGCCAGAAGTCTGAAATCAACATATTGACTGGGCTGTGTTCCCTCACAACCCTCTAGGGAAGGATCCTTCTTTGCCTGTTCCAGCTTTCGATAGCCCCAGGTGTTCCTGAGCTTTTGACATCATAACTCCAATCTCTACCTCCACGTTCACATGGTGGTCTTTCCTTTATGTTTGCCTGTGACTAAATTTTCCTCTTCTTATAAGGACATCATCAGTCCTGTTGGATTAGGGCCCATCCTAATCCAGCACAATTGTATCTTAACTTGATTACATCTGCAAGGACCCCGTTTCCAAATGAGATCACATTCACAGGAGGTTAGGACACATTGGGGCTGGGGGCACTGAATTCAAACCATAACAGTCTCCAACAATTTCAATCCCTTGCCAGCCCTTAAATGTTTTCTTATGCATTCTAGCACTTTTACAGTTATCATTTATATAATCTTTCTGTTTTCTATTCAATGTCAGCTCTTATTTCTCACTCATTTCCCTGTACTTGGCCACAGCAGCTCCTTCCTTTTTCTCATTGTGGTGCAGACTTACAAATCAGAAAAAAAAAACAAGACAAAACAAACAAAAAAAAAAAAACAGAGCACAAAATAAGAGTAAGGCTTTAAATATGGACTCAGTAGACATAAATGTGAATAAAGTAGAAGATAATTACTGCAGGATGTTGCAATATCTTTTTTGAGATGGTGCTCAAAGTACTTTTATCACTAGATCACTGTGGTATATCTGTCTAGTCCTCAAATCATAAAGATCTGGGGCTGAATCCTTTCTCTACCTCTTACAAGGTACATGACCTTGAGATATACATAAGCTCCTAATTTCACAGTATCATCTGGAAAAAAAACCACTATTACAATCATAGTATTTTTAGGGTGTTTTGTGGATGGATGACGTAAGTGCCAATATAACCCATGGCACAAAGCAGGCATTTAGTAGTTGCACAAACAACTTTCTTTCTGTGTTCCAGATAGGTAAGGACTTTGAATAATTTGCCTCTGCTTAAGCAAAGGGTGAAAAGTGATGTCTTTCATATTGATACACAATCCTATGGTGTAATTAGGGCAGGTGTGCTACTTTATAGAGGAAACCGAACCATTGAAAAGTTAACTCATCAAACGTGAAAGAAAGACAAATAATAATAACCATACAAAAGGAGAAAATCTGTTTTGCTGATGATCAGTGGTTCTGTAACCCTTAAAGGAGGAACTGAAATTCAAATGAACCCATCCCTCCCATTTGTAATTAGTTTTGCCAGCTAACAGCTTGTTGGTTCTCTGCTTTAAATGCCACCCTTTCTTCAACTCCAATGACACTTCATCTCTGTCAACTGAGAGGGAAGAGATGGAGGAAAAAAAAAAAAAACCAGATATCATTGTAAACTGTATTTTAAACTCTGTACATGAAATCACTCAGAGACATTTTAACTTGTATTTGAGAGCCTCACCAGGCCCACACTCCAGAATAGCTTTATAACTTTATAATCTAAGGAAGGAAAAGCCAGAAATCTGCACTCTGTGATTGACTCACACACATGTTGGAAGCAAAGTTCACAAATCTAATTCCTCTCTCCATTCCTGCACATTTTTACCCAGAGAACACAAGCGAATGGAGGCGGTCCAGCCCACTCAGAGAATTCCTGACAGCAGCTCCTCGTGAAAAATATTATGTTTGGGGTGAGCATCTATCCAGGAGCAGTGCTGAAATGAGATGGCGAGGACGCAAATGGGGAATAAATGGCCGATGTAGAGAGAGCTGCAGAAACGAGGGTGATTATGCAGGGGCTGTCCTCTATGAATACATTAGCTCCCCAATAAGTCCATGCATTTTGACTGCTTCCAAAGCAATTTCTCAGGGTTTCAGTGAATACAGGTGTCTGGAAGTGGTTTCTAAGCTCAGCTTCAGAGAGGCTGTTCATGTCGCCAGTCCTCAAAGCCCTAGCATTAAGTCTGGGTGGTGAGTCGGGCCCCACACAGTGCCTGTCACATCATTGCAGGCATCGTAAGATGCTCCTTGTTGGCCGGGCGCGGTGGCTCAAGCCTGTAATCCCAGCACTTTGGGAGGCCGAGGCGGGCGGATCACGAGGTCAGGAGATCGAGACCATCCTGGCTAACACGGTGAAACCCTGTCTCTACTAAAAATACAAAAAATTAGCCGGGTGTGGTGGCGGGCACCTGTAGTCCCAGCTACTCGGAGGCTGAGGTGGGAGAATGGCATGAACCCGGGAGGCGGAGCTTGCAGTGAGCCGAGATCGTGCCACTGCACTCCAGCCTGGGCGACACAGCCAGACTCTGTCTCAAAAAAAAAAAAAAAAAAAAAAAAGATGCTCCTTGTGGGTGCCCAATTTCCCCTTCAGGTCAGGGGCAAGGACTGTTGCCTGCCTGGTGGGGTGAAAGGTTGAAGGAGGTTAGAGGTTAGAGGAGGGTGCATCCACACTACAGTCCTTCAGCAGGAATTGAGTATCAAGAATTGGAGACATCAGATATAGACATTAAGGCCAAAGGTGCCAGAATAGGGCCAGTAGGTGGAACCAGGCAGATGAGGTCTGCATGGATGTGTGAACAGGCTGGCAGTGAGGTGGAGCATCTCAGATAATCCCTATGGACACCAGTAGGCACAGGGTTCTTTCCAAGCATCGGCAAGCCTGGAGCATGTGGGGGTGGCTGACTGCTGCAAGTTCCCCATGGAGAAGACAGTGGGGGCCATCATGGGGAGGACGCCCTGCAGTTCCAATACTGGGTCTGCCAAGGACAATCCCTGGTCGTAGAGGTGGGCAGGCTTCCTTCTAGGACAAGATCCTTCATTGTATCCATCATCGCATTCCTGCCTAACACCAGGGGACCTAACAGGAACCTCAGATAGGAAAGAGGGCTTCATCGAAGATTTATGTTTTCACTAGCCAAGGGGAAAGAGCCAGAAAGCCTAGGAAATGTTCCCGTAGGATGAGAAATAACATAGAGCCTCTTGGGGATCCATGCCATGAGCTGATGTTGGAAAAAACCTTGTACTTTGGGGCGGGAGAATGGCATGAGGCAGGAATGGGCTGTGGGTCTGGCTAGCGCCTGGGGTCAGAAAGCAGCCTGCAGTGAGCCTGACTTCATCTTGCTGTTTATACACCCCGAGTTTATTTCCCTGGGCTCTCTCTTAACAAAGTGTTTGGGAATGTTCTATGGGCCACTGTGGAGAAGACAGAGAGTGTTAGAGTGAGAAATCCCAAGGGAGCTGACTCAGGGTCACTCTTGTCCAGCCACCCTCGATGCCTGTTATTGCTTCCTGGAGCACACCTTTGCTTACTCCGATGGACCTCAGTTTGATTTTAAATGAGGCTGTTCCCTTGAGTTAGCAGCTCAACCTCTCCCATGCTCCCTCCCCCAGCCAAGCAGGTTCTGAAGTCCTCTTCTTCCTGAAAAGTCAAGATGCTCCACCCTGTGTCTTCCCAATCCCAATCACACACACGTGGACCAGGGTTCAGGACTGGACGTTCTGAATCAGTCTGTAACCCTCAACCTTAAACCCCATTTCTCCACCCCAGACTCATTACCCTGGTGGGAGCTGAGCCGAGCCCTTTGAGTGAGAAACTCCACTCACCCTGATCCCAAGCTCCACATTCTCGCCTCCGTAGACTTCCATGCCTTCGTCCAGCAGGCCAATCTCCTGGAAGTACTGCCGGTCCACGATGAAGCAGCCAATGAGGGCGGGGCTCCTGTAGGGGCAGGGGAGATGGGCCAGTGGTGAGCAGAGAGGCTGTCTGGTGTGGCTGTCTGAGGAGTAAGAGCAGTAAGGCCTTACTGTCAGGAGGATCTGGTGCTCTTCCTTCCTTTGCTGCCAGAGCTAGTGTGAGCCTTGTTCCTGGAGTGGCCCCTGGGTCTGGCCTCACCCAACCACTCCAGAAAGGCTGTTTCCTCCAGGGAGTGGGCAGACAGCTGCCATCCTGGGATCAGCTATTAGTGGGGTGGTGCTTGTGTGTGTGTTAGCTTTGAGAAGTGGTGCTCAGCCTGCCAGTCTAGGTTGACTGTATCTCTAGCTGCCCTGACCCTGACCTCTGCACAGTCAGTCTCTGTTCCTGCTTGGGAATGCATACCAGTTTTCCTACCCTTCCCCAACTTAGGATCTGTATGTCATCCTTGGTCCACTTAGAAAGATTAGCTGGCACCAGGTTGCAAAGGGCTTTGGGTAGCAGGGTAAAAAATTTGAATTTTATCTGCAGGTAAATAGGTGTCCATGAGGAATTTTAAGCAAGACAGTGGTGTAAGCAGATCTGTGTTTTTTAAAGAGAATAGTCAGGCAGCTGTGGGTGACTGACCAGAGGGGAAGGGGTGGGAATTGAGGGGCCCAGCTGGGAAGCTCATTGCTGTATCCAGGTGAAAAATGATGGAGAGCTGAGTCAGAGTATCAGGAACAGAGACAGCAATTGTTTAAAGACATATTTTGATGTAAAATCAGCAGAACTTCAAAACAGATGAACTACACAAGGGTGAGAAAGGGGGAGGAACCTGGATGCCATCTGGCTTTCTGGCTCGGGTGACAGTGGGTTTTGGGCCACTCATCAATACACGGGCACAGGAGAAGAAGCTGGTTTCAAAAGAAAGAAGCTTTGGTGGTGGAAAAACTGACCTTAAGGTACCTGTGTGACACCAGGAGGAGAGAGCCAACAGGCAGAGCTTAGGTACATGGCCTGAGTCTCTAATTCAACAGGGTTCTTAGGCTGGAACAACCTGCCAACAGCTATGGGGTCCAGGAGCTGGAAGGCTTTTCCTTCCTTGAGGGCTGTGAGCTTGGGTCTCACCAGCTCTGTGCAGACACCCAGTGCAGCACCTCACAGAGAACGATTCACATGAGGTGAGTCAGCATGAGAGCACCAGGCTGCTTCTCTGCTGAGAGCACTGCTTATGTAGTGACGTTGAATTGTTCTACTGCTTATTGCTATCATTTCTAGCCCTTGCCTGGCTGGATGACTTGGTGGGAGTGGGGGAATAAAAGGAGAAATGAAGGTTCCTCAGGGATGAGAAAACTATCAGTCAATCACATGTAAATGAACCCATCTTTGAAAATGGAAACTTATCAAGGTGGAGAAAGGCGATTTTGCAGGCCATTTCCCTGGGATACAGGAGGCTGCTCAGACAGAGACTGGCACCCTGAAGCCACTGTTTCTCTTCCTTTCAAATCACTGCATTTTATTCTAAATGTCTTCACCCTTATAGACCTGCAGGCATCCTGGGAAGCTAATCCACCACTCCTAAAGCAGCCTGAGACCCTGCTGTGGTGGAGGTAACAGAACTCAGGCCTTAGAGGTAATCTCTCTGGGAAAAATCACCCTTCTGGGTGTGTGTCTCTAAGAGAAGTTTCCTAGCCTCTCTGAGCCTCCGATTCCATGTCTGTAACATAGGATCCATTCTAACCTCACACGGACTAAATTAAAACACTTGAAGCCTCTGGGACATAACTGGCACTCAAAAGGTCATTTAAAAAGGTAAAAAGATGCAATTGTGCACTAAGTCTAGAAGATCTCCTCTTTAAATATGTGATGATTCAGAAACATCAGGCTGGCAGAGTGGGGTCTTGGCATTTGCCTCTGCATTCCTAAGTGTTGGATATGACAGGGCACGCTGGAAAAATGCTTTCAGGATACACAGTAAGGGACCTTCCTCAAACTGACAGTTCAAGCCAGGTAATGAACAGAATCTGAAACAGTTACTCTGAGATGAGCACAGGCCACCTCAGTGGTTTATTATTAACCGGCTAGGGTATTAAGTGGATTCTATCAGCATGAAAGGGTTATTGATTTACACCTTGCCTCATTCCTGAAAGGATTAGAAATAGCTTATAAGAAAATTTAAAATACATAGAAAACCATAAATAGATAAATGTCTAGACAGACCTAAAGATTGCAACAAATTGGAATGCATGTGTAGACCAAGGTCCTCTCTCAATTGTTCTTAAAGTAGACATGAAAGTTTGCCTTTGCGTTTCCTGTTGGTCAAAGTGGAAAAAACATACATGGTCTTAGAAACAAAATGTACAGTTCTCATGTGAAAATGTCATATTAATTGATTCCCTGGGGACAGCAAGGCTTTCTTTGACTGGCAGTCAGTTTGAAAGAAATTTCTCATGTGGATTTTCTTAATGGGGTCACCTGGTGACTTAGTGAACAGCCATCACAAAGACATCTCTTTAGAATACACTAGAAGATACTGCTAGGCTCTTTTTATGACTTATGCCATGTGTGGGCAGAGCACTAAAGTATAGCTTGAAAGAAAAGGGAGCTCGGATGGGCAAGATACATTTGTATAAATCACAGCTTTCTGTGGAGCTGTCTTCATCTGGGAATAAAACCAGGAATGTTCGTCCAAAAATCTTCCATAAAAGTTATTTCCCTCAACCAAGTTTTTGATAAAAATTGAGTGATAGAAAATTTGAGGTTGAGATGACATTGTCTGGCAAGGACCTGGAATGCAGGCTTGCTGATTAAGACTGGACTGATACAGTTAGAGATGAACAGAACAGAAACAGTTAATGTCAATGCAGTCTTCTGCAGGAATGCTCATTGCATGGGGGCATATTTCCCTTCAACAGCATTCATCAGGCCTAGGAGCAGAAAACAGCTACACCAGTTCTGAGCTCAACAGTGGACAATAGAGGGGTGAAAACTAGCCACTGAGTCTAGCTTCCGTGGGTGGATCTTGGCTCTACTGCCCAGAGCCTTTGGCAGGGCCATTCTCCTCTCTCAGTCTTGCTCTCTTCATTTTGTAAAACAGGGATGAGACACGAGTGGTTAACAGGTTATGATGATGATTAAATGAGCCAATGCATGTAAAAGACCCTTGTACATAGCAGACTCTCAGCAAATGTTTAACAACACAAAATTGTGGCAGGAGCTGAGCAGAGTAGGTAACACGCAACTTCAGGTGTTTAGGTGGTGTTTTCTTCTATTCCATTTTAAGTGTGAGTATATTTTTTTTCTTCTGGCGAGGAAAAATGTGACCTTAAGTAATAATGACTGACATTCAATTAAATTTTTCATACCCTTTCTCCCTCATGTAATACAAAACAACATGAGCTTCTAATCTCTTTAACTCCAAAAACTGTGCCCTAGGCCACCTTCTGGTGCCTTCTGTTTTGTAACGGGCAGAACTTTGCAGGGAGCATAAAGACACCCACTGTATCATCAACATAGACAGAAATAGGCTGGGCTCAGTGGCTCATGCCTGCAATCCCAGCACTTTGGGAGGCAGAGGTAGGTGGATCACGAGGTCAGGAGTTCAAGAGCAGCCTGGCCAACATAGTGAAACCCTGTCTCTACTAAAAAATACAAAAATCAGCCAGGCACGGTGGAAGGTGCCTGTCATCCCAGCTACTTGAGAGGCTGAGGCAGGAGAATCACTTGAACTTGGGGGGAGCATGGGGCGGAGGCTTCAGTGAGCCGAGATCACGCCACTGTACTCCAGCCTGGGCGACAGAGTGAGACTCCGCCGCAAAACAAAACAAAACAAACATAGACAGAAATAAAAACTAGTGGAGACAGCTGTTGGAGGCGTCCTGAACCTTAAAAGCTAAGACTGCACAGGGGAGTCATTCATGAGTCCAGGAAGATGGCAGCAAAGGCAGGAAAGAACTTGGGACCTTTGAAATACAGTATGAAGTCACTTTTGTCTGAGTCTTACAGAATAACACTCAAATATCACCAAGGTATACACTGTTCTGTGGGGTCTGGTCTTGCCTCTCAGCCCCTCCACCCTCACTACCTGGGGCTGCTGGCTGGCTTCCCACTTCTAGTCACTTCGAACCTTCTCTGTGCTCGTGAACTTTGCATATGGACGTCCATTCCCCAACCAGCCATCTTCTACTTGTCTTCAAAAACAAGTGAAAATGCTATCCTCTGAAAAGCATTTCCCCACTTTCAGTGCAGTTTCTGCCTGCATGGTAGAATAATGTTCCTATTCCAACGATTTTGTCTGTCTTCACTAGACTCCAGGCTTTTGGGAGTGGGAACCAAATCTTCATCACTCTGGATCCCCAATCTGGAGCACAGTGCTTGGCGCCCAGACACAGTGATGTGTGGAAATGGGTCGCTTTGAGGCTGTGAATGGATTCAGAGATCTTCAGAGCCCATGGCAGTGACTGAAGATCAGACTGCAGTTCCTTTCAACCCTGCCTACCCCTGTCATCCCCACAATGGGGCTCAAGTTGGAAAATAAGCATTGGGCCAGTAGGGGGTTCCTAGCCTGGAGGTCAAAGCAGAGAGACCCACAGGTAAAGATTTGCTTTACCTAATTGGGGCTGTGGAGTTCTCCAGCTTCCACCAGGCCTTGGGGGGATTTAGGTAGCGGCACCACAGTTCCCAGTCAAAGCCCTGGGCAGCCAGCGGGTACTCTTCTATTTCAAAGTTGTCATATTTGATGTTATCAAAGGACGGTGAGATGATCCGCTTCCGGTTCTCCTTGATGCGAGTGAGGACAGGTTCAGCCCTGGGCAGAGAGGAGACAGCCAGAGAGGGGGTAACCATTTCCAAGGTGGAAATATCCAGAGTAGCATCTCCCAAAGGTCCTTCCCCAGCAGAAAGAGGAAGGAAAGCCTGCCCATCTCCTCTGATGGAGAGGTGCACTGCCTTCTGGGAAGGAGCCCCTATTCAACTTCCCGTTCCCTGAGGATTTCCCAGATGGCAAGAGGCTCCACCATTCCATCAGCATATCCAGAGCTGAGCTGAGAGATTCTTATTCCAGCCAGCCTTGTTCCTGCTCACTTCCCCTTTCTCCATTAGAAAAAAAAAAATCAAGACTTAAAAAAGAAGAAAAAGAAGAAAGAAATAGATCTGAGGGTCCAGAAGAAGCTTTCACCTTGGGCTTTGATTTTGCTAAAATTCTATGTATCAATCTGGAGGAAAAGACAGATGAGGATGGAGAGACTAGGAGGTGAGAACAAACCTACATCCGCCAGCCATGCGATGCTGCCTTGGAATGCCAGCTATGCCACATCCACCCCCCAAAAGGGTTCCCCAACCACCCAAGGAGGGGTGGGGCATTTGGGCTTTCCCAGGGAGCTGGGAAGCCCCTGCAGGCACCAGGCCAGTAATGTGTTTGCAGACAGGAATGATAAGCTTCTCATTAATAATACATTTGGTGTATAACTGTTTATTCAAATCAGCTTGAAATAGTAAGTGTCCCTCTCCTATCCTGGCCATAAATCCAAAGAAAATTCTGTTTAAATAGTCACAAATGGCAAGCAGGGACTTCAGCTATAAAAAATGACTGTTGCAGCCTTAATTTGGGCCTGTTATGGCAGCATCCAGGCCGGGCTGTGTGCACGCCCTGCCTGCTGAAGTGTCCTCCTCTCCCACTCCCTGGAGGCAGAGGCTGGCACTGTGGAGTCTGGGGAGGAGAGCAGACCCCAGTGACAATAGGCATATTGATAAAAGGGTGGCCACCTACTTGCCCCAGCTACTCATGGTCATCGCCAGAGCCTGTGTCTCCCAGGCCTAGGCAAAGTTACACACAGCAGGTGGCACTGTGCCCTCCAGGCCTGCAGGGAGGTCTGCATTTGTCACTCTATTCCTGGCTGGTTGCAGCCACTGGGGCCTTCTGTCTGGACCCTTTCCCCCAGCATCTGAGCAGCTCTGACCAGAGAAAGAAAGATGTTCTTAGACAGTTTCACCATAGGGAGAATCTGAGATTACGTGCTACCTCCGATCTGGCAGTGGGAAAGCCCGGGGTACCTGTGACAACATTAGGCAACCTTCCCCCACCTTTGCCCACTTGGTGTTGGTCCTGGCTGTGAGGCTGGGCTTCTGCCTCATGTTTGGCCCAGCTCTCCTTTCCTAGGTGTTGGAACCCTGTCCTTAGCCGGGCACTCTCTGCTTTGCCCTTAGCATGTACCCTTTTCCCTGATGACCCCGCCAGCCAGAGCCACATGTGATGTCACCATGCCTATTAAGCACTGTGTGCTGACCCGTTGACCCCTGGGTACCCCCTCCCCTCTACCACACCTCGAACTCTAAAGGTCCAGCCTTGTTGCCTGGCTCACTCACACACCCACATCTCACCCATTCCCAGAATTATCTCTTAGGCTATGACCAAGATCCCAGCATGCTTTGCACTATTGGAGCCGAAGCCCTGGATCCCACTGGGACTCCTCCTCCTCTCCCAAGGGGCACTTACCAGCCCACATTGAACTCCACGTGGGCATCAAAGAGTGCCACCACAGGTGCAGTGGCCACCCTCCAGCCGCTGACCCTGGAGCGGATGAGGCCTTCCTGCTTGCTATGACGCACGACTTTGATGAAGCCTGGCTTCTGGCTGTTCACCTTGTCCACATATTCAGTCAGCTTCTCCTTCAGTTCCTCTGTCAGGGAGAAAATGCAGACTTAGCATGGGAGGGAGGTCAGGAGGCAGAAGGGGCAATCACAACAGTCACTCTTTTAGGGTGAACTGACCCCCAGAGAAAGGCTGGGGGGCCCATTCCCCTCCCTGTGTCTTCTTCAGTGGTCCCTGCAGTGGCCAGCACCGCTTAGTTTTGAAGGGAAACATAGAGGGGAATACAGTATTTCCTGAGGCTCAGCAATACACAGGGTCATATACACTGCACACATGGTCTATTTAATCTTCACAACAAACCAATGGGAAAATGGTAGCTCAAAAGAATTAGTCAAGTTCTCCAGCATCACGCAGCTTATGAGTGGCACAGTCTACTTTCAAACCAAGTCTAGTGACTTGAAAAGCCATCATCAGTGCAGCTACCTCCCTCTTAGTGGTCTCCATCTCCATCGGTGCTCCTATAACCCCCAGGGGAAGCTCCCTCTGCCAAGACCCCAGCCCAGGATCCACTCTCTGCCTGGATCTCCATCTTTCTAGGAAGTGGATGGCCAGGAGCTGTGCCCATGTGAACAGCTGGTGTTGGTTTGCTGCCTATGGTCCTGGGCCTGGCTAAGCATTTGATGCCTCTGTTTCTTCATAACTGCAAATGAGGCCTGCAGCAACAGAAACAGGCCTCAGCAGCAGCCCCTGAACCCCTCAGCAAGAGAGGGCAGTGCAGCTGCATTCATTATGTTTTCCACAGCAGCTAAGGCAAGAGCCCATGACAGCCCTCATAGTTGGTTGGACAGAATTCTAAAGTTCCTTTTGAACCAAGCATCATCCCAAGGTGTGAATCTCCTCTGTCTGCCTGATGAGTGATCATCCATCCCCTGCAGTAAAAGGGAAATCTATGCAATCCATTCCTTAGAGGGCCTCTTCAACTATTAGATGTTCTTCCTTCTTCTGACCTCCAAATGCCAGGGTCCCTCAGTCTTCTACTCATGAGTCCAATGGGACCTATTTTGGAGACACAGAAGACAGATCAAGTCCCTCTTTCCACATAACAACGCTTTAGAATTGAAGCCCATTCTTAAGTCCTTGCTAAGGACTTCTCTAGGTCAAATATCTACAGTTCCTCCTTGCGTTTCCGCATATCTCATGATTTCAAATTCTCTAATCATGTTGAACTTCCCTCTAATTAAGTTAGTTTTTCTCGAACCCTTTCGTATTATGCAGAAGTTGACCTGATACTTCTAAAGTAAACTGGGCTATACAGAATAGAAGAAACAAATCACCTCCCTTAATCTAGAATCTATGTTCCTATTAATATAATCTAAAGTCACAACAACTTTGATTACTTTTGTCTCAAATTAAGCTTACTGTTAACATACACTTACAAATTATTTTTACATGGTGCTACTAAGTCAGGCCTCCTCCATCCCATCTCTGTGGATGCAGGTGCACGTGCAAGTGCTTGTGTGTGTGTGTGCACATATGGGTGTCTGCTTTGAGTGATAACAAAGAATCTTATGTTTACTTTTATTTAATCAGCCTTTCTAAAGATTTCCACTATTTCTTTGGATGTCAAAATGTTTTTGTCCCCCGATTTCATTACCCAATGTCTTTCTTATCCAGCCCTTCCAGGTTTCCAGCTTCTGCAAAAGTGATGAGCATATGGCCTTTCTTGTCATTCAAGTAATCCTTTTAAACAGTGTGACTCCTGTCCTAAGCTAGGGCTGGTGGGGGCTGTCAGTGTCCTCATTCCAGCCTGGAGAAAACTTGACTGACTTCTGGGCTGCCACTGACATGTTGTATATCTCACTGCAGTCCATACGAAGATGACCTCAAGATTTCTGATAGCTGCAGCTGCCTGAGGAGGCCACTGTCCCACAAATGTCAGGATGTTGGCCATGGAGCAGCATTAACTCAATGTGTCTCACACTTACAAGGCCTTCAAGCACCATTGCCAGGAGGCTTCTTAAAACATTTACTGTTTTACACTTTCAAGGTCCATTCCTCATATATCCTTTTTGAAAAATTTAAATAGAGCTCATAAAGTCTGATATTTGGGTTTTTGATGGGGGCAGTTAAGCGCTGAGTGTACAGAATTTGGAGTGAGAACTGGGCTAGTACCAAATGGCCTGATATAAATTCCCTCCCTTCCCCATGAGAGGGATACCTGTCTCCTTCTCTGCCTCCTCAACCCTCGGGTGAGACTCCTGCCAACTGACTCCTGTCAATACCTACTGTGACTAAGGTATTGATGGGAGGAGGCTGAGGACGATTGCTACCAAATGGTCTCCCATGAATTTCACCTCTCCAAATTCACATCCTTGTGTGGCCGCCTCACACACTGTCTGAGCTGGACTTTGACACAGCAAGACACAGCAGGAGGGACCCTGTGCAAGTTCCAGCCTTTCGCTTTTGCTCTCTTGCTGCCCTAACTAAGGAAGCTCCAGCCAGGCTCCTCCCCAGCCCAGTCATTTAGGCCACCCCACAAAGGCCCCAGACAGGTGAGTGAGGCCCTCGTGGATCCTTCAGCCCCAGTCGGGCCACCAGCTGATCGCAAATGACCAGGAGAGCCATTGTGTAGAGCAGAGGCAGGCTGCCCAGTGATCCCAGCCTTTATTGCAGGATTCTGGGCCAATGGACAGTGGTTGTTTCACACCATAACTTCTGGAATGGTTTGTTATACACAATGGCTATAATAAACATTGTCTATTGTTCTGGTCTCGTGCTGGGGTTAAAATAAGATTGTGAACTCCTGATGCACAGGAAATGCAGTCAGAGGAAGAATGAGCTTTGAGGGGTGGCAGCAAGAGATGAAAAATCTTTGCTTCCTATAGGAGCTACTTGCCCCTTTGTACCTCTGAGCTCTGTCAACACTGAGCTGGAGTAAAGGCTTCTGGTGGACCAGATAGTAAAAAATTCCATCCGCAGTCAGCTGCATCCCAAACATGTGCTGCTGATTAGAAGAGGGAATTCTCTTAGCCCCAACCAAACAACTGCTATCCAAAAAAGAAAACAAAGAAGAAAAAAAATGCCTTGAAATACCCTAGATGATACTGGCTCTGTCTTTGCAAAGTACCTTTACTTAATTAGGTTTTCATGTTTTCTTTCCATTTTGTTAGGTGCCAAAGCAAGAAAGAACTATCTCAAAAGTACTTCTGCATTGACTGGAAAACTGTTTTCCAAGACACTGTCCATTGTATACTATATATATTGACTATTAACTATTGTATATACACATAAACAAACATACATGCACGTTCACATGTAATATCTCTCAGAACTTCTTAGCTCCAAATTGTGTTTTTGGAGTTGAACTTGTGTTTTTTCTTACGTCCCAACACAAGTACCCAGCCCATCATATTTGCCTTCTTGCTAAGGCTGCCAGGAAGCTCAAAGACAAATATAATGACTAATCACAAAGATTTTATCAGGATTTTGGCTGCCCTATCTTTGCTAAACCTTTAATTTTCTGGTTCAAATTTAAAACCTGATTGACTTTTACCTTTTCTTCCCTATGCAAGCTATCTTTAATTGTTTTTTAAATTTCTATAAATAATATTTAATAAAGTATCTTGGTGGGTTAGGACAGGAGCATAATTGTGGAAGGAAAAGGGAAGGTATATTTTGTGCTTGTTTTAATGTGTTGGAGAAAGAGGAGGCAGGGAGTCTGCTTGCTGTGACTCAGATCTAGAGCCAGTGTGGAGCTGTTGATAGCCCATGTTGACAGAGAAATACAATTTGCACCCTGCATGGGGCCAGGTGTCATCCTGCTTATGTTGCTACTTCAGCTCTCTCCTACTGTCCACAAATCCCTGATCTCCTGACATCGGAGGGACCTCTGTAAACCAGCACTACCAGAAGCAGTGATGAAACACCACTCACTCCTGGGAGGTCACAGGCCACTCTCCACATCCCCACAGGGAGCCTCCTCTCAGGGTCTGCTCAGGGCAGGCTGCTTGCCAGCTCTCATTTCTTCAGACTTAGATGCCAAGGAAAGACGGGGGATTCACCAGTGTGGTCAAACAGAGCCCTTCTCCCCTCCTTATCTATCCCCTTCCACTGCTTCTATAAAAAGTGGTTGGCTCCACAACCACTAGCAGGCTGAGCCAGAAAGGTCTGGCATAGAGGCTGTTAATCTGATTTAAGCACTTAATGGGACACTCTGATCTCATGCATAAAGGAAACTAAAGGATCTGAAAGTTGATGCCTAATGGGGCTTTGCTCTTTGGAAGGCAGGTGCACAGGCATTTTGTAAAACTGCCTTCCTAGGCTTGCTGTAGAGAACTGGGCAGAGCTCCTCATCTCTCCCTCAAGGTTCAGATGAGCATTTCACACATCTTCTCTAGGTTTTGTGGACATAGAAATGAAGGGAGAGTTCACTCATTCATTCAACAAATATTGAGCACGTACAGATATGATTTGACTCTGCGTCCCCACTGAAATCTCATCTCGAATTGTAATCTCCACATGTCAAGGTGATTGCATCATGGGGGCAGTTTCCCCCACGCTGTTCTCATGATAGTGAATGAGTTCTCATGAGATCCGATGGTTTTAAAGTGTGGCACTTCCCCTTGCACTCGCTCACACTTGCTCTCTCTCTCTCTCTCTGTCTCTCTCTCCTGCCACCTTGTGAAGAAGGTGACTGTTTCTCCTTCACCTTCTGCCATAATTGTAAGTTTCCTGAGGCCTCCCCAGCCCCCAGTCATGTGGAACTCTGAGTCAATTAAACCTCTTTTCTTTATAAATTGCCCAGTCCCAGGTAGTTTTTTGTAGCAGTGTGAGAATAGACTAATACACTTACTATTAGTCCTTTCATGGAGTAATCATCTTTGGCATGCCTTGATCATACCTCAGCAAGGTACTGATCTAGTTGCTGTGATTATAACTGTAAACAAGACAGTCTGCAATGGACTGAGTGTTTATTTATTCCCAAAATTGATTATGTTGAAATCCTAACCCCCAATGTTATGGTATTAGGAGATAGGGCCTCTGGGAGATTAATTAGGTCATGAGGGTGGAGCTATTATCTTAGCCTGTTTTGTAGTGCTATAACTAAGAATACCTGACACTGAGTACTTTACAAAGAGCAGAAATTTATTTCTTCACAGTTCTGGAGCCTGGGAAGCCCAAGATCAAGGTGCTAGCATTTGGTGTCTGGTAAGGGCCTTCTTGTTGTGTTCTCAAGTGGCAGCAGGCAGAGGGCAAGCTAGCCTAAAGCTTCAAGAATCCTCTTTTTAAAGAGCCTTAATCTCATGAACAAGGAAGCAGCCCTTATGACCTACTCACCTCTGAAAAGGCCGCACCTCTTACTACTTTCACACTGGTAACACCTAAATTTTGCAGGGGAAATACTTGAACCACAGCAGCCCTCATAAATGGGATTAGTGCATTTATAAAAGGGGCTCCAGGGAGCGCTCTTATCCTCTTTCTGCCATGTGAGTATGCAATGAAATGTGAGCAGTCTGTGACCTGGAAGAGGGCCCTCAACAGGACCTGACCATGCCAGCACCCTGATCTTAGACCCCCAGCCTCTGAAACTGAGATAAAAAACGCCTGTTTTTATAAACCACTCAGTCTGTGGGACTTTGTTATAGCAGCTCAAACTAAGACACAGCCCTTATGGAATTTCCCTGCTACTGGATGTCTAAAAGGCATGTGGTAGAAGAGACACAGGAATTGCGTATTGGTCCATTTGTGTAGTTATAAAGGAATACCTAAGGCTGGGTAATTTACAAAGAAAAGAAGTTTATTTGGCTCTTGGTTCTGCAGGCTTTGTAAGAAGCATAGTGTCAGCATTCACTTTAGGTGAGGGCCTCAGGCTGCTTCCACTAACAGTGGAAGGGGAGGGGGAGCCAGGATGTGCAGAGATCACATGGTAAGCAAGGAGGCAAGAGAGAGTGGGGAGGCACCAGGCTCTTTATATCAGCTCTTATGGGAACCAGTAGAGGGAAAACTCACTCATTCTCCCCACCACCCCAGGGAGGGCATTAATCTAGTCGTGAGGGATCCACTCCCATGACCCAAATGCCTATCATTAGGCCCAACCTCCACCACTGAGGATCAAATTTTAACATGAGATTTGGAAGGGACAAACATCCAACCCATAGCAGAGAGGGAGAGGAAGTAGGAAATGCTGTGGAGTTACCATCTACAGAAGTAGTTGTCAATCAGTTCAGGGGAAGATTTCGGGCATGAATACCCCATGGGTGAGTTGAATCGTATCCCCTTAAATTCATATGCTGAAATCCTAAACCCTAATACCTCCGAATGAGACCTTATTTGGAAATAGGGTCATTGCAGATATAATTAGTTAAGGTAAGATCATACTGCAGTGGGATAAGATCCTAATCCAGTATGACTGGTATTCTTATAAAAAGAGTAGATCTGGATGCAGACTGAGGGAAGAAATCATGTGAAGGGGAAGGCAGAGACTGGAGTGATGCATCTCTAAGCCAAGGCCTGCCAAAGATGGCCAGCAAAGCACCAGAAGCTAGGAGAGGGGCATGCAACAGATTCCCCCTCATAGCCCTGCTGGCACCTTGATTTCAGACTTCTAGCCTCTAGAAGCATGAGAAAATATCTGTTGGTTAAGCCACCCAGATGGTGGTACTTTCATTACAACAGACATAGGAAATGAGTATAATCCAGCTTCCTCACTTCTCAGGTGGGATGACACTGCAGAGTCTCTGAGTCTCCTGGTGTTTCCCAGGATGATGGAGTCCAGGTCCCCACAGCAGTACCATGTCATTGATGCCCATGGTATTAGCTTTCTTCTCTTCTCTGTCTCCCATCCCCACTCTCTCATCAGTTTTCTAGGATCATCTACTAGATAAATGGCTTGGCCCCAAATCTTTTCTCAGGATCTCCCTGGCTTCTGGGAGAGCCAAACTAAGACAGTTGTACACTCCAACTCACCATGGGTCCCACCAATTGCTTCGCACTTGCCTGGTTCTTGAAAGCATTTACACTTTCAACTCTTTATGTATGGATGTGTGTATGATGGCTTAAACTCAAAATATTGATCCTATTTCTTTCTTTTCTCAATCTCTGCATTAATTGGATAAAAGAAATAACAGTAAATATAGTATACTAGCCATTATTCTAAGTATTTGGTGTATGTTATCTCATTTAATCATTTCAACAAACCTAGGATATAGCTCCTATTATTATCATTCTATTTTGAAGACAAGGAAATTAAGGCACAAAGTGATCCAGGTAGCAAGTGGTGGAGACAGGATTTAAATCCAACTAGGCTGTCCCCAGAGTCCATATACTCCACCTCTACACTCTATCCTGCCTCCCAAGAATAAGAAGCTGGCCTGCATAAGAATCAGCTTGTTTATCATAGGCTCCAGAGCACCATCCCAACAAAGAGTCTGATTCAGTAGATCTGGGGTGGGGCCAGAGAATCTGAATTTCATACAAAGATCTCCTGGTGAGATTCTGATGGATCGGCCAACCTTGGTTACAACTGAAATAAAAAGGTGGGCTTTAAAATGGAGTAGAAAAAGGCACCTCCTCCCAAATATGTGTGGTTCCAGCCCTTAACAGAAGGACATAAATGCAGTCTGAAAAAGGCTTCCTCACACCTGCCTAGGTAGTTTTTCTCTTCATTCTTCCAAACTCACTGGCTCCATCTTGCTGCCCTCAGTTGTGGGTCCTTCCCTTTACAGCTGCTTTTCGATTCTCTGTATGACCATCTTTGGGTCTGATGTTTTGGACTGTCCCCTGTCATTTCCCAGCTGTCACTTCAAATCAATCCATCCTTTATTCATTCACTCAACAATGATATATTATGCACATATGATGTGCACCACTTAAGACCCTCACCTCGTTACCACCATGCAAACAATATTTATAGCTAATGCTTATTCATTTAGTTTATCAGGTGCTGGGGACTGTCCTAAACATGGCTTTTTGTCCCACGTTGGCCACACCCCTCCTACCTAGCTCAATGCTGTTCCTCAAAGCCCAACCTGGATTATAGCTTTGCCACCCCATGCCTCCAGTTGCCCAGGAGGGGACTGTGAACACCCCACCCACACCCCCACTAATCTACCTCCCACTGACAAGTGCAATTGATTGCTTGTCTCCAATGGTGCTAATTTCAAGATTAAAAGTGTGTTTACTCCTTTCCAAGTGAAAAGTGGCTTGTCTTCTTCAGATCAGAAGATTTACTGGCTTTCCTCTGAAGCCATTTAGGGCCATTGAAACACAAATACTATGTCAACACATTTTAAAAGAGAGATTATTTATAAGGATGCAATGGTTGTCAAACCTAGCTGATCATCCACATCACATCAAGTGGGAAGCTAAAAATTAAATAAAGACAGATGTCACCGTCCCCACCTCCATGGAGAATCTGGAGTCGGGGCTCACAACTCAGATGGTCCTGCTGATGAATGATGGTGAGCCTGACTTGGGCAGCTGGGATTCCAGAGAGCTCTGGGCAGCATCACTGTGTGTATTCCTCTGTCTTGAAGATCACTCCAGACAAGCTTTCAAACCCTGCGCAGTTTACAAATGTCTTCCCCGAGGTTCATTCTTCTGTCTGCTACACTTAACAGCTGCACTTCTATCCAGTTCATTTAATAGCTACACTTCTTCAAAGTCGATTGATACTAAAGGAGATTTGGAATGGCCTTAAATAGTTCCCTGACTCAGGCTACAGGGTTCAGGCACACAGTGTTATAATCTTCCTGGGAAGCTGCAAGCATTAATTCAGCCTTATCAAGTTACAGAAAGTCCCAGATTTACCACCTAATAGGCCCCACCCATCTGTTTTAAAGTCTACTCTTTGGTGTCACAGCAGGGCATTCATGGCCATCAAAACCCATAAGGAATATGCACTCCAAATTTAGCAGGGTTTCCAAAGCCAGGCTCTCAAAACCCACAAACACCCTCTTACCAGTGCCAAAATGTCTTATTCTCCCTAAGATATTGTATCCTGTAAAAAAAAAATGGTCAAAACTGGTCTCTGAAGATGACTGTGGCAGGTGATAGAAAAATGTTTACCTGGCCAGTTAGGAATGTGTTGGGTTCTAACCAAAGTTTAACGCAGTCTCCCTTTCTTGCTCTCTCTCTCAAATTAAGACAAAAATACAACAAACAAAAAACCTTGATTTCTAATGTTTGCCACTGCCTGTGGTATAAATGCTTCCACCATTGCTGATTTTGGGCTACCAGCCTGATGCTACTGAGTCTGAGTTGGGAAGAGATGTGCAGAGTTGGGTGAGGATGGGCATGATGAGCTCAGATAGTCCAGGTCAGCCCCAGCGCTGGTGTAACGCTCAGGGCCAAAAGGCTGCAGTCCCTGCAGCCCTTCCCCTACACGACATAATGTGTGCTGTGCTCAGCACTTCAAATCAGTCCATCCTTTATTCATTCACTCAGCAATGATATATTATGCACATATGATGGGCACCACTTAAGACCCTCACCTCGTTACCACCCTGCAAACAATATCTATAGCCAATGCTTATTTAGTTTATCAGGTGCTGGGGACTGCTCTAAACCTGCTTCATATATTACTCATTCAGAACTCTCAGCAACCACAATGCTACTCAAGGTAGGTATCATGACTATTTCTCTTCCATAGATTAGGAAACACAGCCCAGAGAAGCTAAAGGATTTGCTTGGTGTCACAGAGCTAGAAGATGGTAGAGCTGAAAAGCAAATCCAGGCAACCTGAAGATAATAACTTCATTATTATCTTCAAATGGCAAATGGGAAAAATCAAGGATGAGAGACTTTAAAGAACATAGTCCAAATAACAGAGAAGGTAAGGAAGGAGCAGGATTCAAACTCAGGCCTGCCTGCCTCTGAAGACTTGGCTCTTTTCCAGTCTGTCCAGCAGTCTTCCGAAGGAGTCAGCATCTCAGGCACAACAGAAGTTCTTCCCCTAGGGCCACAACTCCGTGCTCTCTATTCGTCCACCTTGAGTAATTTAGCAGATGGGAATGAGAATAATGAACTAATAGAAGTCAGTGTCTTCGCTGACTAAATGACCTTGGCAAAGGTCCAGCTCGCTTTTGTACTTCCTGGGGTTGTGTGAGGAGGACACTCCTGTAAAGTAAAGGTGGGGCAATGGACCAAACACTGTGAAATTACTTACAGGGCAGGAACTACTCCTGCTACTCTAAGGAGGGTGCCCAGCAGGAATCACAGGACTTATTAAAAATGCCATGATGGGTGACTGATGTCAGCTGTGTCCAGGCAGGAGTGGACGCTGCTCTAGCCCCAGCTCCTCCAGCTTAGGAGTACTGAGAAGAGTCCTCCCATGGGCTTCTAGGGAGGGTGTGCCAAGAACTCAAAGCCCTGGGAATTGCTGGCAAATAGTGTTTAATAGCAGGTGATATCAGAACTGAGAATGAGCTGTGTGGACATCCCACTGTGCAAAGGGAATTCCAGAAGGCCCAGGCCCAGGTCTTCCTATCCTATGTGTGAGCACTCAGGAAGGTCCAGTGACCCTTGGTAGTTAACCCAGAGGCCAACTTGAATTTTGGTGCTGGCTTCTCCTTTTGTGCAAGGCTTAGAGTTTAGAATGCTGCTGAACTCAAAAATCTGATGATCCTAAAATCTCATGACTGAGATCCCAAGAGTTGATGATCTGAATCCAAAATTTCAAAATTCTGGAATTCTTACAGTCTCTGATTCTTAAATACTAACTCCCAGGATTCTGAGATCCCATGAGTCTAAGCTCCTGTAAATGCCAGAGTAATCACTCTAGGGTGTGCTCACCACCATCCTACCTCCAGTCCCCACCACCAATTGATGGCTTACAAGGTCAAACATCCTGGTCCAGCCTTCTCTGCAAGACTCTGTGCTTGTCATTTTCCCAAATGCACTAAGCTCAGTCTTGCCAGAATGCCCTTGAACTATCTGCTACCTCTGCCTGGTGCATTCTTCTTGCCTCCCCTGACCCAGCTCAGCTTCTGTAGGAAGCTTTTCCTCACCTGCAGCTCTAGAAGGGGACTGGTTTTTCCTTGGGGCACAGACACAGGGGACTAGAAAACATACACCAGGCAACCAGTGAGGGCCAACCTCAGGCCCTGAGCTCCAACTCCTGCCAGGGCAGCTCCAAGCATCCTCTGAGGGAAGAGTTAAGATTCCCACAGGCTGTATGTCAGCTCCATACTTCTGCAAATCACTGCTGCTCAGACTGTGTGACCAGCGGCCTCACCCTGGCTGATTCACGACTCAGGAGACCCGGCAGGCTTCACACATGTATTTATACCCCAGCCCGATCTTGTCAGTACGGAGGTGGAAGGCCCTTTTTCTCTGCTTCAAAACACCTTCCAGCAATGGATTCTCAAAGGGAGGGGTTCCATGAAGGACCAGTGACAAAGCAGAACCCAGGTGTTCTCCTGCCCTTCCCATTTTTCTTTCTTTATTGAAATATGTCAAGTAGAGCAGTAGGAACAGAGGCTTAGGGAGAGACAGGCCTCAATTTAATCCCCAGCTCTGCCATTTACCATGACTTTGGGCATAAGACTTAAACTCTCTGAGCCTCAGTTCTCTCCTCTACCTCTTTGGGTCGCTGTGGAAATCCACAAGACAATGCCTAGCATGTTGTGAGTGCTTCACAGCTGGTGCCAGTACCTACTCATCAGTCTGAACTCTTTTGTTCCCTTCCTCCTTTCCAAAGGAAGGTCCCTAGGCCAGGCGCAAGCTTTCACCCTCTGTCCTCCATTTCTGAGAAAGCCAGCTCTGCAGCAAACTGCCCTGGGATTTCCCCAGGTGCAGGACACAGTTGCTGCTCCTCAAGGGCCACTTACCACCTAGCCATTCCGATTCAATTTCCAACCCCTTCCCGTCTCAACCTGCATCTATTTATTTAACAGCCCCTTAACAGTGATTTCTATGTGCAAGGTACTCCTAAGATCTTTATTTGTATTGCTACTTAGCCCTTTTGATCACTCTATTAGGTAAGTACTACTAGTAACCCATTTTATAGATGAGAAAACTGAAGCATGGTTAAATAATTAGCAAGTGGTAGAGCCCACATTCCAAGTTCAGCTCTTTGGCTCCAAATTCTGTGCTCTTAATACATTTCTACGGGACCAAGGGCAAGAGGGAGCATCCACCCAGGCTTTGTGCTAGGCCCTTACAAATGTCATGCCAGCCTCACTTTCTGATTTAAGGCAGATGAAAAAATAAAGGAAGGCTAATGCTATCTTTTATCTCATTCACTGCAATCCCCTGAGGCAGGAACCTTTATATTCTTAGGCCCATCCTACAAATAAGCAAAATGAGGCTAGGAAGAGGGGGCCAGGGTATTTATATATCGATCCCAGCAGTCATTGCTTAAGGACTGCTCCAGAGGCAGGTTAAGTTCCAACACAACCAGCCTGTTCTGTTCAAGGCAAAGCAATGTTCCAGGACTTTGAAGAAAGTCCCCAGGTAAAGAGAAGCAGGTATCTGGGCAACTGGAAGCACTGTGCACACCTAAGAGGTAAGGCCGGAGCCACACCCCAGCCCTGACAGATCTGCTACACTGAGCCTGGCACATGGCAGAGGTGCTACAGGCATGTGTTTCGTTTTCATAAACATGTATCGCAAGAATGAATGAGTGCATGAGTCATGTCTTGGCTCAATGCTTTCTAATGACCAACATTTAAACATCTCCAGGAAGACTTTAGTACTGTTTTCCTTTGGTTTCCTCTGCCCTTTGGCCCTGTATCCCTCACTGTGCTGATGCATTGAATGTTCCACTGGACTGTGAGCTCCTTGAGGAGGGACCTACAGTTTTACCCTTCTCTGTATCCAGAGAGCCCAGCCGGAGCCTGGCATTCAGTAGAGGTTTATTGACTACATGGATTCATGGCACATGGGACAGAAATCCTCATACAAAGGTTTTGAGGACCTCTCTGGAAAATACCCAGAAAAAAGCTGATGGGCCCACTGGTAAGCCTCAGAACTACCTTGAAGTTAAAAAGTCACCATTTAACCTGTAATCCCAGTACCTTGGGAGGCCAAGGCAGGCAGATCACCTGAGGTCAGGGGTTCGAGACCAGCCTGACCAACAAGGAGAAACCCTGTCTCTACTAAAAATACAGAATTAGCCAGGTGTGGTGGTACATGTCTATAATCCCAGCTACTCGGGAGGCTGAGGCAGGAGAATTGCTTGAACCCGGGAGGCAGAGGTTGCAGTGAGCCGAGATCGCCACTGCACTCTAGCCTGGGCAACAAAAGCAAAACTTCGTCTCAAAAAGAAAAAAGAACAAAGTCACTGTTTATGTGGAACCTACTTTCTGAAGTTTTCAGCACTTGGCACAGGTTCTGACACATGGTGAACATGGGCTCACCAGGTTTGTTTCACACACAATCCCCATTCAATCCTTTTGGGACTCTGCAAGTTAAACAGCATTACAGCCAGTTTTTAAAATTTTATTTGTAATTATTATGGATACTATTATTACGGATACTATACTATTAGCCATTCTAACACAAGGAAATGGAGGCTGAGCAACGCTAAGATGTTTTGCTAAAGTCATATGGCTAAGGACAGCAGGCTCCATCCCAGGGATCCTGGGGCAGGTCAGTCAGACTTTGCCATCTTTCCTCCTAAATGTCCCTGCCGACCTCTCTTACAACCTCTGCATGCTCAGTCCCCGGGGGTCACTGAAACAAGAGTAGAAAGCATGAGAAGGCAGGGCAGGGCCTGTCCAGACAATGGGAACAGGCAGCCCAGCAGCAAAGTGGGTGGGGCCAACCCTCAGTTTGGGGACACCCAGCCTCAGACTTGAAACAGCAGCCATGGGGTCTGGGTGTGGGGTGGGCCAGCACCCAAGACAAAACCTTTCTTATCAGCCCTGGGGTTGCTGATGGGACTGGAAGGGATTGGTATTGAGGGAGACGGAGACTCTTAAATCCAGGCTTTGGTCCCAGGTGGGCCACCGTCCATGCTCCCGGGCTCCTAAATGGGCTGAGAGTTTACTAACTGCTTGAGTCTGGTTTGAGGCTGCTGCTAGATCCCAAATGTAGAAAAACAAACTGAGTTCTGGAAACTTTATGTATTTTTATGTTTGTTTGCTTTTAAGCACAGAGTCTAAGGCTAAAGGCATGCCCTTGCCAGCTTTCCACATGAACTGCCAATATCAGCCTGTTCCTAAGCCCTGGCCCAGGCCATGTGGGCTTCCTTGCTCTCCTTGCATATGCTTTTCTCTTCCTTTAAAGCCACCAAAGGCAGAGACCCAGGTCCTCAAGATGCTATCAGAATGCCAGACATGGGCTACCAGTAGAGGAACATCAACAGCTAGCTCAGAGACACCAAGACAGGTGGGATGGACAACCTACCTCACCCAGGAGCTGCCCTCCAAAGACTGCCAAAGACTGTCAGCCCATCTTCTCACTGGGCCTTTCAGCATTATTGATTTTTTCCAGATCCCTCTATTTCAGGAACATACATCATCACAGTCCTCTCATGAGATTTAGTTTAGAGAACTCAAGAAATATTACTTCCCTGATAGATATGCCCCCAAATATCAAAAATATTGCTCCTTCTCACTTCATGTCCTGTTTGTGTTCCTTTCATTCATTCATAACTGGTGGATATTTACTAAGCACTGGGCGTGCAGCAGGCCTGACGCTAAGTGGTGGAGATGGGGAGTAAGTCAGTATCCACCTCTTAAGAAACTCATAGTTTAGTGGGAAGAAAGAATTAAACCAGTAACTTGACTGCATTGAAATATGTTCTAAAAGTGGTTGTCACAAGGTGCTATGGAAATACAGTACAGGATGTGACAACCTCTGCAGGGGCTTCAGGGCAAGTTTTACAGAATGTTACTTGCATTTGTCTCAATGGATGGATGAAGGGGCTTTCCTAGGAGGATACAGGGGGCATTAAAAAACCATCACAGGCAGAAAAACAGAATGAATAAAGGCTAGAAGGATGAATGTGCATGACGTGCTTGGGAAGGAGTAACAGATGTGGGCTATGGCTGAGTGTAGGGACACAAATTCAATTTGGGAGAGGAGGTTAGACAAGTGAGTGGTAGAGAGATTGAGAGGGCCTTAGAAGATGGGCCAAAAAAAACCATTAGGAAGTCATAAGGAAGCTTTGTGTAGGTTCCTCCCACCTAAAGGTCTCCAAGAGATGAACTGAAATGTCAGGAAGAACTTTTCATCAATTTCTTAATTAAAAACTCTACTGTAGTAGCAGAAGGAACTGGCCTACTCTAGAAACCTAAGGAGGTGAGGTTTTTGTTTTATATTGTTCCCCCCCAAATAACACAAGTCATGGGCTCCTCACTAAAGCTCCAAGCCTTAATTATGGCCACACTGGGTCTCTAACAAGGGCCCTGGCCCAATGCTTGAGACAGCATCCAGGACAGGGATAGATGAAATTAGAGGTGGCACTGATAGGCTGGGTCTTATCCTCTGCCCCCATTCTTGATCCCTTCCTGACTACATCCTGGCTTTCCCTGGCACTGTAATGGGTTCCTCACTTCCCCTGGACATTCTGAGTTAGCGTAGCCAGGCCTGATGCTCTCACCATGGAAACGACTCACAGACCACCCAAGTGAGAGGCTGGGCTGGCCTGGCCAGGGAGCAGGGTCTGACATGCTGTAAGGGACCCAGTCTGAAGACAACTCAGCACATAGACTCAGCCCTGCAGTATCAGGCAGAGTTGATCTCCAGCTTCAGAACTGGGGTTATCATCTTTCCTGAATATTCATTTACTCATTCAGCAAAAATGTGGATGACACAGTGCCAGGCACCCATCCTCAAGTAAAGTTCAGGCTCCGTCAACCTGAGCCTTGTGAAGTCCCACAGTTGGAATGTTGGGCACGGCTGGGGACCCCATGCCTCTATGACAAGTTTACAATGCTACTGGCCCAAGAGAGCCACAGAGGACAGCCTGGTGATTGGTAATGAAGTGATCGTGTCCAACCAGGAGCAGGGGAGCCGAGAGGAAACAGGAAGAAGGAAAGGAGACAGGTGGCCTTGGCCTGCTTCAGTGCCCACTGTGTGACGGGGCCTGCGCTTCATCTGTATCAGCTCATTTAATCTGCATATGTAGCAGGGCCTGTGCTAGGGGCTTCACCTACATTTGCTCATTTAGTCTTCACAATGATCCCATGAGATGGGGAAATTGAGACCCAGAGCCTATAAGGATGGTGAGGAGGCAACGTCAGGGACCTCAGGGAGCTTCAGGTGTTCCTGTGTGAGGCAAGGGCCAATTGATGTGTGGCAAATAGAAGTGGCCACTGCACTTGAAAGAAAGGTGAATGAACCTAGAAAACCACTTTCAACAAGGTATCTCCCTGCAGAGTGGAGAGAATGATGCAAAGAAAAGAGAGAAGGAAGGAGGCCCAGTGGGAGAAAGACCAGCAGAACAGAAACAGGCAGCAGAGCCGAAATGAAGAAAGGGGACCTCACTCTGGATGAAGGAAGATGGCACGAAGGATGGAAGCAGGCTCTGAAACGCTGGGGAAACAGGAGGAGAAAGCTAGACCTTCTGTAGGCAAAGCACACTGACCATGACCACGATGCAAATGTCAACTAATTAAAAAGAGACTCCCAGAACCAGTGGGCACAAGGACAGCTGTTCCTGGCTACTGCTAAGTGGTGGAGATGGGGAGGGGAGAGGGAAGGAGGGCACAGCCACGTGGGAGAGGTTCCAGTTTCCTGGGGTACAACTGAGCCTTACCCAGCAACAACCACTTCCCTCTGTTGTTGATCCCCATGGGGCTGAACAATCCCACAGAGTTAGAGAGAAAAGTCTTTAAAGTCTGGGCAGGAAACAGAGGAACTCGGATAGCTGCGTGATACATTCATTGCTTTTTTCTCACTGAATTTGAAAGAGCAAAGAACTGGCACCACAGCGGTTGGGTCTGTCAGTGGTGTTCGCAAACAGTGTTTGGCTTTCCCGATTCTGGCCTGGGATCCACAAGAGCTGGATCAAGAAGGGCAACATTTTGAGAGGTGAAGGAGAGAGAGTTTGCTTAGAGATTAAGTGATGTCATCAGCAGTCGGGGGAGGAGAAATGCATGAAACGGGTTACTATGGAGAGCTGCAGGGACGATGGGGAAAGAATTCACATGTGGGAGGTACGGATGAGTCAGACGAGGAAACTATCCAGATGGGAGCTGAAAACAAAACTTCCCTCCTCAGAAGTCTACATAGCAACACGGACAGCTTGGTAACAAACAAAGAAAATGGAAGCCAAGCGTGGGGATGATCTCACGGTGATTGCAAAGATTTGCACGCGGGACTCCAGTCTGGGGCATTAGTGTGGTTGGGTCTGGAGGGATTTACACCACCTAATCTAAGGGTGAAAGTGTTTGGTGAGGTCAAAAGGGAAGAAGAACAGAGGTGAGAGCTCTGGATCTCTAATCGGCAGTTGGCACTCTGACCAGATGGAGGGAGAGAGAGGCTGTGTTTCTGGCCCACACTGCAGCATCAGTGGAGAGGCAAATAGGGAGGGTCTTGGCCGCCAAAGGAAAGGCTTTCATTCCAGTCAAAGCAGGGTGCTTGACAACTTGCTAACTTCCTCTCCCAGTGGCTGGAGGGAATGATGCCATGGTTCTCTCCCCTATGCATCTTGGGGGTCTCTGAGAGTCAGAGGAAACCTAGGAGTCTTTTCCTGTGAACAAATGCACCCCCATGGGAAATGTGTGCAGACATACACACACCTACATACACAGACCCCCTTTTGCCTTTTTGGGGGGTATTTAGGAGGTCTCCAGAGACCGTCCACAGTTCTCCTAGGACTCTGCAGACAGGCTCTATTTAAAGTCTTTTGGCATTCTAGGCTTATCAACTCCTATCACCCACAAAGGATTGAGTGATGAAGTGGAGTGTTGGGAACTGTAAGGGAAATGTCCATGTCTTTCCACAGTGCCTGCTTGAGAGAGAAGGGGAGGCCCAGGTGTTCACAGAGCCTGGGTTTTAGCAGACAGATATCAAAGAATGAATGGGAAAGAAATCTGTGGATTGTAGGCTTTGGGAGGAGGTTCTTGAAATCAAAATCTGCTTGTACAACCAGTAATGATCCAAGGCAGGAAGAAAAAGGGAGGAAACCCAGAATAATTAGGACCTGGAGAACTCTTGAGAGCTTTTTTTTTTGTTTGTTTTTTGAGACAGGGTTCACCCTGTTGCCTAAGCTGGAGTGCAATGGCACCATCTCAGCTCACTGCAACTTCCACCTCCTCGGTTCAAGTGATTCTCATGCTGCAGCCTCCCAAGTAGCTGGGACTACAGGCGCCCTCCCGCCACCAAGCCTGGATTTTTGTATTTTTAGTAGAGATGGGGTTTTACCATGTTGGCCGGGCTGTTCTTGAACTCCTGGGCTCAAGTGATCCACCTGCTTCAGCCTCCCAAAGTGCTGGGATTACAGGCATGAGGCACCACATCCGGCCCACAAGGGCTTGTATTTTTAAAAGGGCATAGAAAGAAAATGGAAAGGAGATTCAAAATTGCAGTTGATTGGGCTCTGTAAGAACAGAGTTAACAAGATGAGCAAGAAGGGGCCGCTGATTGGGGCCAATGGCATATTGTATGAGATGCTGGAGAGAAAGTACATCCCCTCAGCTTCCATTCAGCTGCTTGCCTCCATGCCTGGGAGACTAATACTCGATTTGAAGGGAAGAGGAAGGAAATTAACATTTATTAAATAACTGCTATGTTCCCTCACTAAAGTACTCCACACACTATAGGCATTATTTAATCTTCAAAACAATCCTGAGAGGAGCGATTGGTATTTGCATTTTATAGATGAGAAAACTGGGATGTTAAGCAACGTGTCCAAGATTGCATACTTAATAAGTAGCACAGGCTTGATTCAAATCTGTGTATGTCTTTTTCCAAAGTGTGTTCCTTCCGTGTTCACTGCCTCTCTGTCTAAATCTTAGAGGTCCTGGGATAAACCCATGCTCTGGGCATTACTGCCTTGGGCTATCGCTGCCTGACCTCACTGGGCAGCTGGGGAAGTGGAGGAAAGGGCTAAATAGTCACTATAGGAAACACTGGCTGTGAGGCAGCAAGCACTTTCTAAGCACTTTTCACTAATTCATTTACTCCTCCCAACAACCTTATAGGGAAGAGCCTTTAATCCCCACTCTTTTAAAGATGAGAAAACCAAATTCAGAGGCTTTATGGTAAGTCACCAGCTCATAAGTGGCAGAACCAGGATATGAACCCAGGCAGTCGGGCTTCAGCTCCCGGCAGTTAACTACTCTGCTAAAATGAACACAAACAGAGTGCCTGACTGATCCCAAGAAGCTCCAGTTTCCCAGCCCAGGTGACCATAACACAGGACATTGGGTTATCACTGAACTAATAGGAAGTTTTGATATGGAGAAGAAAAGGTTGGAAAACCAGATGGACACATGGGATTTTAACCCATTGAGAGGAAAATGATTATTTATACTACAGTATAAATATTGCAAGTAACATTTATTGAGCACTTACTATATGTTAAATATATAGCAATAAAGGTTTTACATGCATTATCCAATTTAATGATTGTGGCGGTTATCTACACAGGTTTTTAAAATATCTTTATCTTCAAAAATGACGCTTTATTTCTTTTCAATTGCGTGTGGGCTGGACTCAGTTGTCTGCTCCTAATAAACAGGATATGGCAGCAGTGGAAGTGATGATGTGTCACTTATGAGACTAAACCAAAAAACCACTCCAGCTTGGACACTCTCTCGGATCACTCACTATGGAGGAGGTCAGCTGCCATGTCATGAGAAAAGATCCACGCAGATCATCCAGCCCCAGTCAAGCCTTCTGATGACTGCAGCCCTAATCAACATCTTTACTACAACCTCACGATCTAAAACTACCCAACTAAGACACTCCTGGATTTCTGACACTCAAAATTGTGTGCAGTAACATGTATTTGTTGTTTTAACCTGTTAAGACTGGTATAATTTGTTACATGGCAATAGATAGCTAATGCAATGATCATTAGACAAAGTGTTCCTTCATATCCTTGAGGAAGGTTGCAAACTCAAAACGTGAGTAATCAAGGACTGTGGCAAACCAGAGAATGTATGCCCTGTCTAACGAAGGTATCTTTCTTTGTTCTGGCTGCTACAACAGAATACCATAGACTGAGTGAGTTAAGAACAACAGAAATTTATTTCTCACAGTTCTGAAGGCTGGAGAGTTCTAGATCAAGATGCCAGCAGATCCAGTGTCTGGTGAGGGCACTCTTCCCGGCTCATCAACCACTGTCTTCTTGCTGTGTCCTCACATGGCAAAAGGGGCAAAGGAGATCTCTTTGGTTCCTTTCACTTTGTTTCCATTCTTAAATATGCTTATCACTCCCAGCTTTGATGTCACCAGGAAAGTCTGTGCTGTCCCCAGGCTAATCCTGCCTTGACTCTAATTGGCTGGATGGTGATGGAGTAGGTGTCTAGCTCTTGTTCCATTTCCTGCCGATCTCTTTCTATTGGGACCGTGCCATGAGTATGCACCACTGAGGTACTGATCTAAAGCGTGTTAAATTTTCCAAACTGGGAACAGAATTGGTTCTAGTGCCAGGAGCGGGGCTAAGCACCCCAATCTTCAATGGCTGAGGGTCGGCCTGGGCAGGAACGTAGGCAGTGCTTGGATATGGGACACAGGAAGGCAGTAGTGAGATGAGACCAGGGGAAGGCTGGATTCCAATCATGGAGGACACAAAACGCCAGGCTAGAGTCTCTCAAAGGATCTCCATGTGACCCATTGCAGGTCTCCAAACCCCATTCTGTCAGGAAAAAGGATGCTTCTGGATCCTTTGCAAACCCAGAAGAGAATCAGGAAATCATGATGTGTTCAACCTCAGACATTCCAGGTCTGAGAGCTCAGAGTACAGAAAACTTATCTCCTTTCCTCAATGGGGAATGAACAGATCAGCACACAAACTCATGATCCACCTCCTGGAGGTAGCCAGTAAATGTGATCCTTCACAAGGACTTAGGCTATTGTGTGACTTCAGTTCTGATGAGCTCACTGCAAGGTTTGGTACTGGGCAGCATGGTCCAGCTGACCTGTTCCCAGCACTCAGTCCTAGAGGCTCAGGCCTTGGCCTCACTGCCCTGCCTCCTGTAACACATGCAGATGCTGAGGGGGCCATTCCAAGTGCCCCTTTGATATCCTGAGCATACACTCATCTTCTAGGAACAAGGATACTGGGATTCTTCTACTAGGGAATAGCCCCTTCTGTCACTCTGATCAAACATTTCACTTTTGCGCATTCAAAGTCATAAACTAGAAGGGCCAGGTTGCTGTGCATACAATACACAATGCACATTCGGCAAACTTTTACTTAGAACCTACTGTGTGCCAGGCTCTGTTCTAAACATTAAAGAGACACAGTCCCTTGTCTCAAAGAGTTCCTAGCCAAAGGGAAGACAGATAAAACGAAAGATCCATAAGCTCCATTCTAAATGGTGAGTGCTACCATAGAGGTGTGTACAAATAGCTAAGGAGACTCCCAACAACTAACTCTTGTTGAGAGTAAGGAAGGGCTTTACAGAAGCACTGGCATTTTGGCTGGGCCTTAACAAATAAAGAAAAGTTTGCCAAGTGGACAAATCCTTGTGAGATAAATCCTTCTAGTTAGAGGAATAGTATGTACCAAAGCAAGAAGAGATGAAGTAGGCTTATGTATTATTAGGTGAATTCAAGGTAATCACGGATGGCTGGCACAGAATTCTTCACAGAAAGGCAGAAAGGCTAGAAAGCAAATAGTAAGGCAACAGAAGAATCACGCAATCATGGTTTATTTTCTATCATCTTGGGAACGCTACCCTTCAGAGTGTTTATAGAACAGAGATTGTCTTAAACGATCTAGCCTGGCGGAATTAGAATTTTTTCCTCTTCATTTATGAAATGCAAGCAACTCTTCCAATATTCTCAGAAAAATTAACTATTGTCATTGGGGGTGTAGACATGTTTTAATCCATGATGACAGTTTGTCTTCAACCATAAACTGCTTGTATCTTATTGAACCAGGCTTTGACGGTGGACGGCTGCCTCTGATCCACTGCCATGCTGGGCAGAACTTTTCAGCAACAAAAAGCAAAATGATGAGCTTCTTTTGTCAAGGTGCCCATAAGGCCTCTGCTCAGGGCATGGAGTTATGTGATATTGAGGACATCAGCCACAGCTTTTGGAGAGAAGGATTGCACATGGCATTGCTTTCTATCCTCAAACTTCATTATCTCAAGGCATAAGTTCTCTTTTTCATGGATAGAACCAGTGTCCCAAAAACTCTTTAGGGAACTATAAATCCCAGTCATTTTCCAAACCTGAAGTGTGGCATTTTAATGCACCTGCCTTGCAGCTGCAGGTAAGCACAGCGTCTGCAGGAGGGAAATAGGAAGATATAAAAATACAAATGGTCTCTTGTAGTGCTGTTGGCATCTGACAAGGAGCCTCAGGTGTCCCCATGGGCCCAGGAGATGGTGTAATGCTTGTTTCTCTTTGGAGTTAGCACAGCTCTAGAAAGTGGGTGCTTCTTTCTTCTCTGCCCCAGGCATTCCCCTGAGGAAAGTGAGCCTCAGAACTGGGAAAGAAAAGTGATCCTTTAGAAAGAATCATGCTCTCCTTAGGGCAGAAGGAATGACACTCCAACATGGTGTGGAGGAGATGATAGGACACAGACAGGGAACAAAGCAGGGGTCTATACAGTGGAAGGGTAGGCAGAAAGCCAAGCGATACCTGAAACCAAACACTTGCCCTTGAACTTGAGGCATCCTCCTCAAAGCCGCCCACGGGAAGCGCCTTCCACAGTTAGTTTATCCAACCCTTCAGCACTGTGTGAATCCTCCACATCATATTTCTGATATGGGGTCTGTGTCCTGCTTGATTATCTCCTAGCATGGGGAACTCACCACCTTATAAAGCAGCTAATTCTCCTGTTGAATGGCTGTGGGTGAGAGAAAATTCTTTCTCAAGCATACAAGAAATCTACTCTGCAGTCATATCCACCCACCGGTTCCAAGTTTTTGTCCAGGGGAACTTTGCTACCAGCCAGTCCTGATTTTTGAAGCTGCTTTGGGCATCCCAAGCCTTCCCTTCTGGAAACTGAATACTATACTTCTAGATCCTTTGACCATCCTCACGTGTCATTCTTTGTCTCTGAGAGGTCAGATCACATTTTCTTCCCTCTAGAACTTCTCCTTCTGAAAGTCCCCAAGGGGTCTTAATCCAAGGCTATACTCCCTCCTCCCCGTTCTTCCGCCATGGGAGAGAGAGGCTTTGATCCAAGCTAGTGCCCACCACCTGGGGAGGACAGCTTGCCTGGCAGACAGTAGCCTTGTCTCACCCTGAACTGCACTGTGGACTCTGCTAACTGCTGTGCCGACTCTCCCCCTGGCCAGGTGCAGGACAGAGTGCTGATGGTCTGTGGGCTGGAGGACACAATGCTCCGTGACGCTGCTGAAGAGGGTGAGGTTGCTCCTTGTCCTTCAGTTTAATTGCTGTGGATGGTAGAGAATAAACCCAGCCCTGCTGCCAGCGGCTGTAACTGCTCCCCATTAAATGGTCAGAGGATTTCTGTCCTCAATTTCTGGCTCCTATTCCAGAGGAGTCATGTGCAGTGGGCAGGATCCAGGTAGCCTGGCTCTTCTGAGGGAGCTGTGCCCAGAGACACCAGGCAAATGATGAGCGAATGCCCTGCCACTTGCCTGGCAGCAGGAGGAGAGCATCACCACATCTCGTGGGCTCCCCATGAAATAGGCTGTCTCTTCTGTAAAGGAGTGACTGTCTAGAGAGTTCATGTGTGCACAGCATGGAGCCAATTATCACGGCTCCAGGAAACGGGGACGGCATTGATCACTGAATTCCCCAGGGGAGCCCTGGGCTTCAGTGCCAATGCCTCTGCCTCACCATCCACCTATGAATAGGTAAGACAAGAGGGTATATTAGTTGGATTCAACTTCGGCTGCTTTTATTCTCTCACCCTCCCTAGGGAAAGCAAATGCCCATGAAATTTAGAAAGGCAAGAGGAGCAGGAGCAGGAGCTGAAACACTCAAAGGCTGATGTGAGCCCTGGCCCAGAAGGAGTTAAGGATCAAACCGCGCCCAGGGAGTAGGCCAAACATTCCGTGTTATAGAAGTAAGGAGAGTCATGTGGAAGGAAAATGTCTGAATGCATCTGAACCACAGCTCCACCCAAACCTAAGCCCTCCATCCCACCCTGCATTCTGGAATTTCTCTCAAGCTCTATTGCCCACAACCATATTCTCATTCAAATGGGACTCTATCTGTCTCAACTCTCATTTCAACCTAACTCTGACTTCATCTGAACCTTAATGTCCTTTTGACCCCAGCCTTCATCCTGGCTCCAGCCCCGTGCAGACCCTAACCATATCCTGGCGATACCATCAGCTATGATTTCACCCTGGCCTCAACTTGAACATGCTCCAGACACACCTAACCCAGACCTCAGCAGACCTGGACTCCACTCCCAGCCCATGGCCACCCAGGCCGATCATGTTTCCTAGAGCAGAGCATGAAAGGGGTCCCACCTGTCATGGGGGAACAGATGAAGCAACAGAGCTGCTGTGCTGTGCTCTGTGTTTCTCCTTCCTATTCTCCCACATAACTATATGTCAGGTGGTCAGACACCTTCCTGTACCTTAGAGAAGTCAGACTCAGTTACCTGACACTTCTGTGTCTCGAGCCCCGGCGATGGCCGACCTGAGTCAATGGCCTCCACTCATTTCTGTCCACTCTGTGCTGGGTAATGGGAGTCAGTGCCGGGTGTGGGTGGTCAGGGCAAGGTGGATACAGGAGATCAGCTCCTCTTCCCTTCCTTAGTTTTAGATTTCTCGGCTATGAAGGAGACTCATGAGAAAACCACTGCATCACTGCTAAAAATCATTTGGATTTATTTCCACTACACTTAAATTATTTTTAAGACAAAATTAAGACTATGGTTATCTCCTCCACAGAGACTAGTTAAATCAATACTTTTCAAAGTGAATTTTAAGTGGCTAGACTTTGGAAGGAATGAGATGGAGGTGGAAGGGTGTGGCAGATTTTCACTGACTTGGGGGAGGAGGGTACTTGTGCGCATGAGGCTGCGGTTTGAGGTCTCTGCTTCCATGGGCTTTTGGATTTAGAACAAAGAGAACCACATAGAGGCAAGAGGGCTCTTTGTTGGGGGCAAGCTTCAGAACACGGGAAAGGATCACATTTTCTCCTTAGGAAAGTTAGAGAGATGCGCTGAATGCGGGACCACAAGTGGGGGCCCTCTGAGGGCGCCTTTTGTCCAATCTGCAAGCTGGGAGATGTCCTTTCAATGCCTAGAAGCTATCAGATGGAAGAGAGCAGTTCACGTTTCCTGAGAGTGAAAAAGTCAAGATTACTCATGCGGTGATGGGTAAGAGTTCTATGTGGCAAGCAGGACATATGGGTGTGTGTCCCTTCCATGCTATGCCTGTCTTTCTTGCTGCAGGCAGCCTCACTGCTGCACTAGTCCTAATTTGATTTTTAGCACCTTCAACGTGGTGCTCTACAACAGGCAAGGTGTCAGCAGTCCTGCTGGACGAGAAGCCTCGCATCTCATCCCATGGAGGTTCCTAGCAGAGAGATTGGAGAGTCTCAAACAGCCACGCGAGGATAAACATTCCCCCACAGTGTATCTCCCTATTGTGATTTTCTCCTTGTGAACTGTGTAACTTACATCATCATCTTAATAAAAATATATGTATGAGAGCAATTGTACATCATTGAATTTTAAAATAATAGCCATATTTTCTGAGCACCTACTATGGGCTAAGCATGCAGCCTGGATTAGTGGCTGCCAGAGCTGTTGTAGAAAATCCTCCTTTGGTAGGCAGGAGGATAATCATCATAATGTCTGCAGTTCCTACAAGAGTCTGTTGTAATGACTCAGCTCAGCTATTTATTGTACCTTTTCTGGTTTTCTACCTTGGCACCTGGTGACAACTATCAAATTATAGTTAAAGGTTGAAATATTCTGTCTCCATAGGGCTAACTTTATATACTAAATGAACTGAAAGCTGGCAAGTATCACAAAACACTCATATTTCCAGCCCCTGTCTACCTCCAAAGTTGCTTACAGAAATGGTTCAACATTTATGTACTATTTCAGCCATGTTGAAAGGAAGGGATGGTTCTCAGTTGCCACTGCAGTACAATAAAGGCAAAGTTGAACACCAGGGACCCAGAGGGTTAAAATGCCATACAAGTTGGGACAGTATACCAAAATAATTTCAAAATGTGTCCAAAGCCATATTCTGGAATCACAATCATCAAAACAAATATGATAATCAGAATACATGGGGGACGCCCGAGATAAAAGCCAGCAGAACAGAAAGGACATGGGAACTATCAAAGTCAAATATAGTCCAGGGTCATGTCCTTGGCCCGTGGACGTTCCCATCCCTGCCCTTTTAGAAGAAAGCCCAAGGCCTTGCCCGTATAGGTGTGGGTCTTCAGGTTCTTTGCAGGAGAGTGAGGTCAGGAGGAATATTATCCCTGGAGGGTTTGCACTGAGGTGAGGGTCTCGGGGCCAGGTTGGACAAGGAGGAGGCCTTTCTTAGGACAGCTTAGAATAGCCTAAGTGGAGAAAGAACCTACTCAGTTCAGGGAGAAAGCAAGCTCATTGCCAAAGTGCTGAGCCTAATGGCTGCAAACTAGCAGATTGCCAAGCCCAGGACTTGGGAACAATCTGGGATTTTACATGTCATAGGCAGAGACAATGTGTTCAGGCCAAGGCCGTAAAGGGGAGGAGGTGCCTGAGGATGGCTGTGGATGGCAGGGACTGGTTTTAAAGGCTGGCGTGTCCAGCTGACAGACATCCTTCTTTGCAGTCGTGCAGCTTTCTGACAGACCAGGCATAGGGCTGGTGCTGAATCACTGAAAGCATCCTCCAATCAGATTAGCAAATGTTCCCTTGAGAAAACAGACCAGGCCACTTCTGCAATGAAGAGGCAATTAGGGAAGCTGCCTTCCCCCTGAGAGAGCCACCACCACTGAGACACAGCCTGTGCCACTTCAGCACACACGTCTCTGTTCTGCAGAGCCAGAGATAAATAGCAAAGGCCACTGGGCTTCGGCCCCATTTATTATTATTCAGAAATAGCACTGCGGAGTGTTCTCAAAGTCAGCTGCATGATGTAGCCAGCTAATGCTGCCAGATGATTTAGGGCACAGGAGAGGAGATATTCCCAGTGACCATGTTATCTCAGATGCAGTCAGGAGGAACTGCAGGACAAGGGAGGTGCATAACTTTACTTGGACACTGAACTTAACAAACCTAAAATGAGGGCAAAGGAGAAGAAGAGCATGGCCAAACAAAGGTTTGGAAAGCTAAAGGAAAAGGGACCAGATCTCCTGGGATTACGAGCAGTAGGAGTAAACAGCAGTAAGCTATGGCTGCTCCAGAGAAGAGAGGGAGGGAGGCCAGGGCAGAGTTCCCAGCTGCCTGTTGAATGCACCAACTGGAGGCCCCAACCGCAGCCATTCACTCCTTGAAGCAGTGTGTCCTGAGCGCCCTATAAGAGACATTGTGTCTAAGATGTAGCCCTCTCCCCGAGGAGTTTACAATGGAGCTGCCCAGAGAGAGAGAAATTATACAAAACAGTACTCAGAAAACCACACATTAAAAAGTATATACTACCGGCCAGGTGTGGTGGCTCATGCCTATAATCCAAGCACTTTGGGAGGCCAAGGCTGGTGGGTCACTTGAGGTCAGGAGTTCGAACCAGCCTGGCCAACTTGGTGAAACCCCATCTCTACTAAAAAATACAAAAATTAGCTGGGTATGGTGTTGGGCGCCTGTAATCCCAGCTACTTGGGAGGCTGAGGCAGGAGAATTGCTTGCCAGGAGGCAGAGGCTACAGTGAACCAAGATCGTGCCACAGCACTCCAGCCTGAGTGACAGAGCAAGACTTCATCTAAAAAAAAAAAAAAAAAAGGAATATACAACCATGTAGCCTAGGGGAATGTTCCTCTCAATGAACACATCAGAGAGCACCCAAGATTTATGCAGAGAAGACTCTGGAAGAAGGTGAGTCGGGCAGAGGAGGCATATGCACACCAAGTCGCACTCCTGCCTTCCAAGAGTCGTCGTCTCTTTGAGGTCACCTGTTGGGATTCCTACTCTCCCAGTTAAACAAATGTTTCTTACATAAAGGAAAAGAGGCTGCCCCTTCAGTCTCTGTTGGGAGCTGACAAGGCACCCACACCTGCATCCTAGGCAGGAGAGAAGGTCTATTTTTGCTATGACCCAGCACTGATCTGACATGCTAACAGCACCTAATGGGCCCAAGTCAGTTTCCATGGTGTCTGGAGCCTCCACCCTCACCCCTCACCGTAAGCTTCTTGAAGACACAGGATGGGTTTATATGACCAAGAAAGTGGCACAGTGCCAGGACCGGAGCAGTGCTCTGCAAAGGAACCACCTGATTTGGGTCAGTTAAAAACTAGATTCCTAGGCTGTTCTCAAGGCTGACACATGAACCCAGATGATCAGGCTCCAAAGGGCAAAACAGCAGCAGCCCACAGACACATGTGTGTCCTAGTCACCAACTCCTCCAACTTTGACCTGGTGGTGAGGCACTGAAGTGCCACAATGCATTTTTCAAGGGAATATGTCTTTAATTAAAAACAGCCCTGGTACCACAGGCTAGAGGTGAAACCAGCATTTCCTTCCAAATGCTACCAACAGATGCCACTCCCTTGTTGAGGCGTGGGAGGCTGGTGGCTGGTGGCTGGTGGTTCTCTGCCCACCTGCTTCTAGCTACTGGCTCATGGGTGCAGCCAGGATGCACTTCTTCTCCCCAGCTCCCTGCTCAGGGTCAGCAGCTCAAATCCTGGGATGGAAGCTCAGCGAGTGTCCGGGTTCCTAGTGCGGGAACTCCCTAAAGGCAGTCTGTATCCCTGTCCTCCCAGAGGGTAGGCCCAGCAGGTCCCAGAATCAAAGCCGCCTCTGCTCTCTGCACAGTCTGGTCTGGCTAAAGGGCAAGCCCTGGAGAGAGCTCAGGACTCCACCTGGCCACAGTCCTGGGACTCGTCAGCTCTCTATCTCCACTACAAGCCAGCCTTCCTGTGCTCAGTCAGGTCCTCTAGGGGACCCCGTTCCTCCAAAGTGAAGCCCAGTGGTATAGTCTGTTCCCAGATAACTCCCCGTATCCTCTCTGCCCACCCCCACCTCAGCTCCACGCTCTCCCTAGTCACTAGAGGCAGCTCCATGCAGGAATCTCTGATCTCAGCCCTATCTAAAGACAGTTACTGTGCCCCACATTTTATTCAGTGTTGTCCTTGGTTCTAGCTTTGTCCCTAAATTACTATGTGAGCTGGAACAGGAAACTAATAAGGGGACTGGACCAAGTCCTGAGTCCCCTCTGCCATGTGAGTCTCTGGTCTCCTTTTTCTGTGGGCCAACTTCTGTCTGTCTTGTCTGAGGTCACCTCTATCTGCTCTATGTAAACAAAGATTACCACACAGTGACAAGTCTACAGCTAAACCTTAAACCCCATCGGAGCAACCAGAAGTCAACTCAAAGCTCCCTGCACTACCAGGGTTACGCCCTGCAGCACTGTCAGCTAGGACAACAGCGTGGGCTGGGCACTCTCTGCCTCTCCCCACCCTTCTTTGTCTCTCTGGACCGGGCTCCCTGGCCCTCCCACAGGGGAGGATCAGAGACAGCGGGAAATTGAGAGAGAGGGTGTTTAATTTCCCAGCCTTTCCCTGTCAGGGACTCCCTGTGCTGGCTTCTGTTCCCCTCTGTCCTCTGTCCCTTCAGGCCTGGAGTAGGAGGGATTCCTGCTGTTTCTAGCCCCCAGGGTCTTGTGCTGTCCCACATGGCGGCTTTCCTACATCCTGCTCACACCTCTACACTCATCTCTTGATGAAACTCTGCTCAAATTATCCACTTGGAGAGTGCCACCTGCTCCTTGCCAGTACCCTGCCATCAGATCCTGTCGTCGGGGGATTGAAGATTGTGTGAAAAATTGGGGGGCAGGGAAGTGAGTTCAGAAGCAAACCTAGGAAAAGCCCTAACACATTTTTATCTTCATTATACTCAAACAATAAAGACAGCAAATGAAATAAAGGGCACATTGGTGGTATTTTTACATGTCTTAAATGAGCAATCGGGGCACTGTATAATTAATTTCCATTTACCATCCTTTGCTTGCTAAAACTTTCTCAAGATTTCTCACCCCTGCAGTTTTCAATGACACACCTGAAAGTTTGCTTCGCTTTGCTGCAGATAATATGCACACTAAGAGGCATTTTCCCGTGGGTCTGGAATGTTAGTTGAACGACGGTTGTCTAATTTTATGGCTCAGAACTGGAGGCTCCTGCCTCCTGTCTTACTGTGTTCTCCAGAAATGCGGCAGTGCTTGATGCTTCAAATGAAAAGGCCTGGGTGACCCTTACTTAATCCAGGCTGTTAGCTGTCACTGAGACAATATTTCTCAAGCCCTCCCCAGTATACACAGGGAATTATACACTGGCACCCTCCAAGACAGCTTCCTGCTAGGATGTGTTAGAGACAGCGGGGTCCTGGCTTAACTCTGTCGATGCCTCCTGGGTGCCACAGCCCTTGGTGGGTTCACAGAACTTAGTAGAGGCTGGGTGCAGTGGCTCATGCCTGTAATCCCAGCACTTTGGAAAGCTGAGGAGGGAAGATCACTTGAGCCCAGAAGTTAGAGACAAGCCTAGGCAACATAGCAAGACCCTGTTTCTAAATAAACAAAAATAAATTAGCCGGGTGTGGTGGCGCCTGTAATCCCAGCTACTCAGGAGGCTGAGGTGAGAGAACCACTTGAGCCCAGGAGATCTAAGTTGCAGTGAGCTGTGGTCACCACTGCCTTCCAGCCTGGACAACATTTTTTGCCCCGCTGTCTATGCACAAGGAGTAATCTGAATATACTAGAACTGAAATCCCCACAACAGGGGGCAAGGCTTGCAGAAATAAGCCCCTGCTTATTATAAGCTTTGAATTTCATGAAAGACACGTTTTCCTGCTTCTTTTAGACTCCCACAGAATCTAGAACAGCTCTGGGCTCCACAGGAACTCTATGCATCCTGATTGAGATGCTGCTACATAGGATGACCCATCTTCTTGGTCTGCTCAGAACGGTGCCTGTTTTGGCACTGAAAGGCCAGCTGGGGCAGAGGGCCATCCTTCTACAGCAAGTCTCTCACCGGCTCGCCTGGAACTGCTCACATATCTTGGCATGGGACAATATTAGAGATGCTCTCTCAAGGTGAAGCATGAGATGGGGATTCTTGATTCTTAAATAAATGCTTTGCTGAGGGAGGGCCCTCAAGGAATCCTGGCCAGCAAGTGAGGGAAGCAAGTCAGGGCAGGGGAAGAGGCTGAGCAAATAGCTGCATGGTTCAAGTCTAGCCTCGCTCTGACCCCACAGGGAGCCCTGGGGCATAAAGGGCATCTCAGAGTTGTCCCGTCCAAGGCGAGGCTGGATTTTTTTAGACACCCATATCAATCAGCCACTGGTTGTGGGCCATATTGGGGAGTGGGACCTCATATCCCAGGCATTTTGCGATGAGGTACCCCTGGAAACAGAGAAATTTCAAAAAAGGTAGGGCTTGGAGCTTCTGGCCACCGACACTCATAGCACCTGGGGACAGGTGAACTGGCCAGCAAAAGGGATCTGGATGGGATACCAAGAGCATCCACTATAGTAACCTGGCTCCAGCTGGTAGGTGTGGTGCCAAGGGAGTCCTTTGAACACTGTTGCCAGCCATGCTTCCATCCTACTTCCCCCAAATGTCCCCAGGCCTTGTAAGTGTGGCTCCACTGCAATTTTCTGGTTTGCATTCTCAGGTCTGACCTGAAACCCTTCTTAGCTAGGGCCCTACTAGACCCCTACTAGAATTTGCCGAAGTATTTCCCAGAGATGGAACCTTACCCGTGCTCCCCCAGACCTGGTTTGGATTGTGCTTCAAAACTGCTGAAGCTTTGAATCCCCAATCCCTACCCCAGCCTGACTAAGTTTTATATAACCCAAGCCACCGCTTCACACAGGTGCTCTGTCCATCATCAGATGGTCCTACTCCACACAGTCACAAAACTAAATGGAGTCCCAGGTTCTAAGCACTGTGGGCAGGAGATGCTCAAACCACAGTCTTGCTTAACCCTGGTCTCTGCATGACCTACAGAGGTTCCAGCATGCCTTGCAGTTGGGCTATGTAGATTTGGACACAGTCACTATCCCAAGGCTTTTAGAAATGCAGTTTTTAAGTGTCAAAACATATGCACATGGCCCTTGTAGCAGATGCTGTTGATGCCCAACTGATATCCTTGGAGCCTCCTTTCTTCAAAGTGCTCCCTGCTAACCATCCTCCCTACTCCCCATCTCACCACACTTAATTATCAGAACTTTTGCCCATGGGCTTCAATCAAATGCACAGAAGGCTGCTCTGCCCCAGCATGTAGAAGGCTGAAGCACTAGAAATTAACACCCCCAGAAAGCAACTCTCAACCAATGACGGAAGGGAGCTAGTGGATAAATACCCCAGCTCCCTCCTCTCTCATGGGGGATCATTCTAAGGCATGAATTTTACACCCATTTCCCAGAGTATCCCCATAGGATTAAGCTCTTCCCACAGTGGTGCCTGGCAGCTCTTATTGGTGGTTTCCCTTCCTTGTCTTATCTCCCTACCCCACTGCCATATCTTGAACTTCCTGAATAAACTGCATGCAGTTGAATCTGTGTCTCAGAGTCTGCTTCTGGGGGAACAGCCTCTCCAAGGCAAAGCTGGAGAAGCTGGAACAAGCCCCGCACCATGTGGCTCAGGGCCTGTTTAGCTGGCTGCTCTGCGTGCCTGAGCCCCATGTCAGGACCCTGGTGGGAAGCTCTTCTGCACTGAGTGGCCCTGGAGAGGAAGCAATAGTCTGGCCAAACATCCCTCCAGAGGTGCAGATGCTCCATTAGGATTCAGAGGCACTCTCTACTTTCTCTGGAGGCCATTTGATCTAGGGAGGTGATTTTAATCAGGGATTTGATCATCCTATGGACGATTCCTTATTCACGCTCATTCTTCTCCAGCTCCCTCAGGCCCCTTAACAACATTAGGCTGCAATTTCAGGTTTATATAATTTGGTGCTTAATGCACCTTACCACTAGTCCAGAACAATTGAAGTAACTTGCTGAGGTGTCAGCTCAGAGCCACTCCTTCCCAGAAGCCTCTGCTCTGGGTCTATGGCTGCACTCGGGGCCCCAGCATGGAGCAGAGGGAGTCTAGGAAGTTGACTACTCCAGGGGTCCAGGCCCTGGTTCTTTGAAGCCTTGCTGTGTTGTAACCAGGGTATTCTACCATTCTTCAAGAGGATGACTGTGGAGCTAGCTATGCAGGGAAGCCAGGCTTAGCCTGTCCTGACCTCTTCCGAGGGCCTGGGTATCTGCTCTGTTCAGCAGTGCCATCTATCCAAATGCCTGCCAAAGATCTTTCCTCAGCCGGCCGTCTCACAGGTGAAGTACGTTCAGCACTTCACCCTGGATCTTACTCACCAAACCTGTTCTTCCTCTATTTCTGTCTGGCCCATCTCGCAAACTACATTGTCCTTCGCCCCGTCACTCAAGCTAGAAACCTGAGCTGTCTTCCATTCTTTCCTTTCTTTCACCCCCTACATTCATCAGCAAGTCCAAATAGATCTCAGATGCACCCACTTTTCTCTCCCTACAGCCATTACAGTCTGAACCCCTATCATGTCTTGCCTGAAGCATCGTGACAGCCTCCCAGATGATTTTCCTGTGGCTACCCTTACCCATACCCAAATTATTCACTATACAGTAGCCAGAGAGAGCTTCAAAAATGCCCATTTGCATATTGTTTGTTGAAAGCACTGAAAGTAATATTCTAAAAGGTCCTACATGACAAGGCTGCTACCTAATTCTTCAACACCATCTCAAGCCATCCTCCTGCTTCCTTACCATCCTCCAGCCACATTGGACTTTTTGTGGCTCTGAGACCATGTCATCTCCTGCCTCAGGGCCTTTGCATGTGCTATTCCCTCTGCCTGGAACACTTTTCCATGCTCTTCACATGGCTCTCTCCTTCCACCCTTTTCAGCTCAGAGGGGCCTTCTCCAATCATCTAACCTGAAGCATGCTCCCTGCCCCACATTAGATTTATTTCATACCATTCTTTTTTTTTTTTTTTTTTTT
>NW_016807378.1:4750317-4782273 GCF_001698545.2 Rhinopithecus bieti | reverse complement strand
TCGCCTGGGCTGGAGTGCAGTGGCCGGATCTCAGCTCACTGCAAGCTCCGCCTCCCGGGTTTACGCCATTCTCCTGCCTCAGCCTCCCGAGTAGCTGGGACTACAGGCGCCCGCCACCTCGCCCGGCTAGTTTTTTGTATTTTTTAGTAGAGACAGGGTTTCACAGTGTTAGCCAGGATGGTCTTGATCTCCTGACCTCGTGATCTGCCCGTCTCGGCCTCCCAAAGTGCTGGGATTACGGGCTTGAGCCACCGCGCCCGGCCCATACCATTCTTTTTATGTCTTTTAAGGCATTTATTATGGCCTGTAATAATTTCATTTGTTTCTTGTCTGTCTCCCACACTAGGCTGGGAGCTCTGTAACAGCAGAGACCAGGTCAGTCTCATATTCCCAGCATACAGCTCACTGACCTGGCATACTGTTGTTGATGGATTAGTTTTCTGTTGCTGCATAACAAAATACTGTAAACTGAGCAGCTTGAAACAACACAAATTTATTATCTCTTAGTTTCTATAGGGCAGAAGTCCAGATATAATGAGCCTGAATTCTCTGCTCAGGGTTTTACTGGGCTGAAATCAAGGTGTTGGCCAGCACTGTAGTTATCAACTGGGGCTCAGGGTCCTCTTTGAGATTGACTGGTTGTTGGCACAATTTGCTTCCTTGCAGTTGTAGGACTGAGGTCCCTGCTTTCCTGCTGGCTGTCATCTAGGGAATGCTCTTAGCAACAAGAGGCTGCCCTTGTCACCCTGTCCCATGGGCAATTCACAGCATGGGTCTCTGCTTTCTCTCAGGCCACCAGAGTACATCTCTGTGACTTCCCCTTCTGCCATCAGCTAGAGAACGCTCTGCTTTCCGAAGGTTCATGTGATTAGGTCAGGCCTCACCAACTGATTGGGGACCTTAATTACATCAGTCAATTCCCCTCACAGCAGGACTCAGATTAGTATTTGCATGAATAACTCGGAGAAGTGCATATACACTAATTCCCAGGAATCAAGGCTGGGAAGGATGGGTGATGACTTAGAATTCTGCCCACACAGTGATCAATAAATAGTTGCTGAATGAAAAAAAACAATGTGTCCTTGTAGCCACCTCCTTGTATAAGTAGGTCCTCCAAGTTCATGTGAGTCTGTCTCTAGGTACAAGGCAGTTAAAGAAATACATAAGTAAAAACAGAAGGAGTCTAGTGGGAAATATGAGAAAGGAGAGGAGAGCCATATTGAACCTGGAGCTGGGAAATGTGGGTACAAATCCTAGTTTGGCCACCATCTTGCAGTGAGAACTTTGGTGACTCAGCTCCTCTGATTCTCAGTCCCTTCATCTCTAAAGTGGGCATAAAAACCCTACAACATAGAACAGAAAATACAGAATCTATCTCCCACCCACATCTATGTGTCCTCCCACCCATGCATCCATGCATCCATCCACCCATCTCATTTGCAAAGCAGGAGGGTGATTTGTTTTTCCTGCCAAGTAGAATTCAGGAGTTCAGCAATCAGCAACACTGTCCACTGTTGGAGTCACATATCATAGGAATATGGAGTACACAGGTCTAGAGGGCAGCAGTTGGGCACCTAACACTGTGGGAACTCACTCCAGAAAGATTAAACAGCAACCTTGAATGTTCTTTTCAGAGAAAATAAAATCACTTCAGCCAATATCTCAGCCTCATGCTTAAGCAGCCCTGGTCAGGAACACTGAGAAAACAACTTTGTTTTCTTTGATTCTCTGCATTAGTTCTTATTTTTAAGCCAAATGAAATTTGACAACACAGACAAGCTCACAGACAGTCCACAGGAAGTGGGCCTGTAACTTAGCCAGAGGCTTCCTCCAATGCACAGAAACACATTCCTTTCTTCAATGTCTAAGCTCCTTAGGGAAGTGTGGAGAGTCATTGCTGCCACTGGGTAGCCTGGCATTAAAATCGTCCCTGCATTGCTGGAATTTTCTGTCATATCAGTGAGTGTCATTTGGTGACAAGTTAATTCCTTCCCACTGTCTGGTGGAGAACCCTCTCTGCACTTCCCGATCTCATCAGCAGGACCCTTCAGTCAATTTCCTCCTGAGACCAGGGTCGGGACACCCTGCCAACGATGCCGGGCACCTGACCTTCAACATTAACCCTGCTGGAGATGCTCTTTTTAATTTCCATTTGGCAGGGAGCTCATGTAAATTCTGAGCCCCTACTTAATTTCTAATTTATTTCCGTCACCCCATCGAATTCATCAAGTGAGGAAAGGTTTAAAGATTTGCTTTTGTAAAGCTCCAACTCACATTCCTTTCCCTGGATGACAGAAGCATGGGGCCCAAGATCAATTCCTGGGTCTTGTTCAGCTCTGACGTGCTGTGGTTATTTACTCCTAGATGGCAGCCGCCACCACACCAACCACAGCCACCACAGACATACTCCACAACCATCCCCCAGGGTAGCGGGTCAGAGACAGTGCAGGAAGAGGAAGCCGCACAGGGGAAGGGAATTAGGAAAGCTAGGGCAGCCTGGCGAGCCATGGAACCTCAAAACAATAGCAGCCCAAACCCTGAGCCAACTCATGAATAGGACTGAGCCCTGCCACCCGCCCCGCCCCGCCCCGTCCCGTCCCTTCCTCCAGGGCTTGCTCCTGGGGAGAGTCCTGCTGAGATGGGCCCCACCTGACTGACAAGCTGTCCTAAGGGATCCTTGCTCTCTCTGACTCCTCTGCAGCCTGGTCAGCTTTCTCAGGCACTGGCCACATCTACTCCTACTCCTGACCTGAACCAGAGAACCTGATTCAAGTTGCTTCCAATGTCTCAAGATTCAGGGAAGTGACTCACCCAGGATGGCATCTGAGTCTACAACCCAGGGACAGAACCCACAGTGCCACTGCAAAACCATGCGCTTTTCTGAAAGGGCTGTTCAGCTCAGAAGGGGGCCTTCCTGAATCAGTGGAATGAAACCATATGGCCAATGATGATGCCCTAAAATTGTGTGCATGATGAAGGAAAGCTGCACAGAGAAGTAGTTAATTCAGCCTATCTGGAGTGGCTGCTTTCTGAGATATGAAGAACAGGCAATTATGAGACAGAGGGAGAGAAAGGAGGAAACAGTGCAAGAGGGGTTTTCAACAGTGATGACTGAGATAAAAAGCATTTCAAGAGAAGCTTCTGCTTCTCACAGTGGGAGTCAATATGGCAGAAGCTGCAGACAGACAGCCTAGGGCCATATCTGACCTGCCCACGTGGCTTGTTCAGCTCACCAAGCATAAAAGTGTGAATTTCCAACTTGAGAAAACTTGCCAGTCCCGCAGGACAGCAATAGGCTGGAGATAGTGCTGGCTGCCCCTCTTGGCAGAGCTTGGGTTCATTCTTTTGTTCACCACAGTTTCCACCGCTCCTTATTGCCTTGCATCGGCCCACCTCCCATATTCACACTGTCTAGCCTTGTTAGGTGACTGAGTTTAGGACCCCTGAGCATAGAACAAGGTTAGGGACTCAGGCTCTGCAGCTGGATCCAACTAGGGCTCAAATGCTGGGTCTGCCATTCCCAGCTGTGTAACCTGTAGCTTCTCTGAGCCTCAGTGTTCTCATCTGTGAAATGAACATGGTATTAATAATACTAAGATCTATCTCCTATGGATGTCCTTAGGGCAAAATGAGCTAACACATGAAAGATGCTTAGCTAAAACAAATAGCTCTTGTCTGTATTCACTTAGGTTAATATACCAGCCTGAAGATGAGTGTATATATCCGTGAGGAAGACATGTATTTTGACAATAGAAATACTAAATGGCTCTGTGCTCAGCCATGTATTGTTTAAGGAAGAGGAGTCTTGCCTTCCCTATGACTTTGAAAACTCTTCTATCCCGATGTTTCTGTCTGTTTCCATTCAGTCCTCAGAGTCACTCACTGAGCCCTCATGGGGCACACAGCATTGGGTGAGGATTTGTAGGAAAGAGAGAAGAAGGAATCAAACAAGTTGTCTCTATTTAGGATTAAGTTACTGCTGAATCTCAGTTTCCTCATCTATAAGATGGGGAGAAGTACTAAAAAAATTAAAGAAGCCGTATGGAAAAATGCCTAGCACAGTGCTTAGAACACAGCAGGTACCTAGTAAATTATCATGTTGATTCCTTCCCCAATTAAGAAGATTCAAAAACAAAGGCAGGTTCTGTCTTTTTCCACCATCATCTCCATTTACCCAAATCCATTCAATCTCCAAGGCCAAGCTCAAATGCCAACTCTTCCAGGAAGTCCTCCCAGAGTGGCTGAGATCTCTCCTCTGGGCTTCTCCAGCACAGTTTCCCTTCACTTGTGACTCATGGCACTCAGCACTTTGCTTATTTGTGTGTTATCATCTGCACTAGGCTGCTAGCTCACTGGGGACAGAAATTATCTCTCATCCATCTTTAGATTGGTGTGCTGAGTGTGATGGCTGACACTTGAGAATGTACTCTGTGAATGTCTGTGGAATGAATGAGTCTAGCTAGCAAAGCACTGGACCAGGGTTGGTCTCTAGGCATTGCCATGAACTAGGTGTGTGATGTTGAGGAACTCACTTAACTTCTCTGGATCTCAGTTTTCTCTCCAGTCAAATGAGGATGTTGGATTAGTTTTCAGGGCTGCCTGCCCCAAATTGCCCAATGCCCCTTAAGGGAAGCCCGTTAGGGTGGGAGGGACCTACACAGTGAAACAGGTCACTACCCCAGTTGTAGGTCAGGTGTTCAGTGGAGAACCACCTGAGCCACTGGAGAAGGCCACTGGAAGTCACAGTACAGGGACCAGGGATGGAAAACACAAAGAGAATCGCATATCTCTGCATGCAGGCCATGCCCTCTGGTTGGCTACAAATCAAGCCTCTACTCTAGCAGCACAGAAGGGGTCAGAGTCAACCATGGGGCCATCCAGCAAAACTAGCCTTCTGTTAGTAGTTGCTGGTAAAAAGCCTTCCTGCTCACTAGTCTGACGTTTCTTTGTTTTGTGCTTTTTTTCTGTTTCAATCCTTTATTAGAAACCATGCAAACCGGCCAGGCACGGTGACTCACGTCTATAATTCCAGCACTCTGGGAGGCCAAGGCGGGTAGATCACTTGAGGTCAGGAATTCAAGACCAGCCTGGCCAAAATGGCGAAACCTCGTCTCTACTAAAAATACAAAAATTACCCAGGCATGGTAGTGCACGCCTGTAATCCCAGCTACTCAGGAGGCTGAGGCATGAGAATTACTTGAACCCAGGAGGCAGAGATTGCAGTGAGCTGAGATCATGCCATTGCCCTCTAGCCTGGGCAACAAAGCAAATCCTGTCTCAAAAAAAAAAAAAAAGAAAAGAAAAGAAAAGAAAAGAAATGAAACAAAACCATGCAAACTTTAATATAAAACATACAAGTGCAATAAGAATCTTTGTGTCAATATGATTCTCAGGATTTGTCTCATGGCAGCCACCCCAAGACCAGGCCTAACTGGAACACCCTGCCATAGGCTGCCCTTGCCTCTCCTTCCTAAAATTCTATTTATGCCATGAGCTCTTGGGACATGAGCTCCTAAAATCATCTAGAACCTGGGCAGTCTGCATCTGTGCCAAATGAGGGCTGGAGCACCTGTCTACTTGCCTGCTATTCTCTGACGGCAGGAACCACAACTGGTTCCCTGCTGCCTCCCTCTTGCAGAGCCTTGGGCCTCGTACTCGATTTGTTAAATGAATGCGTGACTGTAAGAGCAGAAGGGGTGCAAGTCCCCGTGGGCCTGAGCAGAGAGGAGAGACCGTTCCTGAAAAAAATTGAGTTGGTTTCCCAATTTAGGTCTCCTGAGAGTCGATAAGGGCTCTCATTTTGAAAGAAGAAAAGCAAAATCAGAACAAACAAACATCCCCAACCCAAACTGGCTTCCCAGTCACCACGGGAGAGAGCAGATTTCTGTTGCTATGCAGCATAGGTGAGCCAATACCTGCTGTGGGACCCTCAGACCCAGTCATTTGCACCAGCTTCCCCAACTCCTAGTGCTGTCTCTAGCACCACCTCCCGCCCTCACCATCCAACAAGGAGGTGCTCATCTTCTGAAAGATAATTATGCAGGACAGATATGGGCAGCAGCTGGGGTGGCTACAGCACTTAACTCTCATCCACATGCTCCACATTTTGCTGAGCACTGAGACTCTGAAGCTACTGGAGGCCACTTGGGTCACTGCATGGTTTGGGGCAGACTTTCAGGAAACCAATTTCACCAGAAGGTATTCCATACTCCAAAGATTTAATATCAGTAGGAAGCATTTGAGTTTTGAACTGTTTTAACTATTCAAGAAAGCAGAAGGAGGATCCTGGCATACAAGGAGTGCCCTGTGTTCAACTGTACCTGTTGTCTGCACCTGAGTTTGTCTTTTCAAGCTGTTGAGAAAGATAGGCTGGGGGCCAAGAATGAACAAGGAAACTTTTCCTGCTGGCTGCACTGTGGCCCTGAGTAATGCTCCCTGGCCCTTTCTAGGGACAGCTTGATCCCAGTGGCTGGCAACAGGGCCCCTCAGAGGGCAAAAGACACCCCTCCTGATTCACCCCCAACACTCAGCTCCAGTTTTGCGGATTTCCCCGTTGACAGATGGTCACACAGCTGACCAGGGGAAGAAGGCCTTTTATTTGTATTTGATTCCTGCCAGCTTTATCAAAAACTGGTCACCTTGGCTAGTCCGTAAAGCAAAATAGTACAAAGCCCTCTTGCTGTAGATTGCTACAGGGAGCTCATGAGCAAAATGAAGGAAGGCCCTTTGCCCTCCCAGATGCTGTCTTTGGTCAGCAGGGTAGCATGGTGGCGAGTTCCTGATTCTCTAAGAAAGTTTCCTGTATCAGGTAAAGGGGCCAAGAGGAGTGATGAGCTACCCACACCACTGCCAGGCTCAGGCAGCTTCAGCAGTGCAGCGTGCTGGGACCTCGGCAGAGTGGCTGGTGAGAGCAGAGAAGAGGCTGGCAACATACGGGACTAGAGCTGCAGAAACGGACTAAGTCCTGGGGCTGGTCCACAAAGAGGCATGTGTCTCAAGAGCCTATACACCCAGGCATCACTAAGGATGCTTATTTCAGGAGGAACTTAGCAGTGGGAAGTCCCAGCCCCCATGATGTAGGAAGCCAGGCGGATCGAACCGTGGGAGCAGGGCCCCGGTTTGGTGGTACAGGGAACGGAGTCTAGCCCCTCAAGGAAGAGGATTGACCAAGGTTAGCTGGGAAGCTGGAGCCCAGCTAAGGGGATGAGGCAGGCATCAGAGCAAGATTCCATTTCACCAGAGAACAGCAAATTGACAGGAAACAGAGGCAGGCCAAATGCAGGACCAACTCAGAGGCTGAGGAAAGCTGGGGTTGCTGGCCAGCAGGTACAGGGAAGTCATCCCGGGCTGCTATGCCACTGTTAAGTCAAGGCCATCCACTGGGAAGAAACGACACTGCTCCGCAGAGTCTCTGCAGAGGTCGGGACTGGCCACGCTGCTAGCACACAGCACCTTGATGTACTTGGCCAAAAGGTGCCTTCTCCGGACTACCCAGTTAGAAAAGGCACTTTGGAGACAGACTCATACCGGGATGCATGATTTAGCAAATAGACAGCACAGACTTTATTTTAGCCCCTATGTGCCCCTGGCCTGGGTACCCTGGCATAGAATCATGTGTGGCAGCTGAGAGGTAGCTTCAGAAATGGACACAGTCAAATCAGTTGAATCTGTCAGATATCTATATCTATATCTGTATCTATATATATGTCTATATACATAGAAACTTTACTTCCATAGAAACTGGCCAAAGCAGGGCCCAGGCCTGGGTCAGGGCTTCAATCGACAGGGAGAGATGGGCGTTCAATACCCAGAGTAGCCAGAAACTCAAGAGTCATATAAGTAAGAGCTTGGGAAAGTGCTACTGGACATCACCAGAGGAGACACAGCTGTGGCCATGCCCAAGAGGAACTCTCAGGCTTGGTATAGGATGTGGCAAGTAGAGGCAACCCCAGGCAGTAAGGGGCAATGATAAGAGAACCCAGGACTCAGGTGGTACTGGGCGGTGTGCACCCCAAGGTTGCTGGGTATTTGCTGCCAGTCTTGTGGGTGAGCCAGCCTAATTGCACTGGTCAAAGCCATAGAGGCGGGCAGTGGCAAGGAGCCTTTGGCTGAATGGGCTGATAGCCCATGTGCCTTGCTGTGTAAACACCTTTAAGCTGCCTGAGTCTTGGTTGTAATTCGATTAGCTATATGGGATTCTTTAAGCTCCATAAAGCACAATACTGTTGGACCATCCTTTTCCTCTTTTTTTTTTTTTTTTTTTTTTTTTTTTTAACGTTTGCAATTATTCCAGCTGTATGCAAAGCTGTTGGTAGTTTTACAGCCTGGAATGACTATCTCTTGTGTAGGACAGAATCTTTGAAACATTAAACAATGATTAGGCAGGCTCTGGGCCAAGGGATAATGGGGTTCTGCAGGGGGTGGGGAAGGACCCAGCAGCTGGTGGCAGGCAATCTGGGGAGCTCTGATTCTATTTCATCACTACATTGACTTTCTTACCACAATTAAAAATAACAATGATTCACAGTTGTGCAATTATTTGTCATTCATCAGGATTTTGAAGGTGGCTCCAGGTAGCAGTGGGTGGTTAAAGAGGCTCAACCCATTGTTAGTGGGGACTGAAACACCACTGATCACACAAGCACACACAAGCCCACGTGCCTATGTGGCTGCATATGCTGCTTATGCACACACACTACTGCATAAGTGCACACACACAGGTCCGCATCCACCCACAAACATGCTCACACACAGACACACAATATACACACGAACACAGTGCTCACATGGATGCATTAACACATACATGTGTGCACACCATGCACACACACACTTGTATGCATGAATATGAACACATGGATATGCATGCAAGGCACACACACAACCATGTGTTACATGCATGTAATGCAATACACACGTACGCAAGAAACATGTATGTGTGCACACATGAACAGAGTACTTGCATATACATGTAAAAAGATGTGAAGACATGCACATGCACATACATGCACACTCACACAGGCATGCCAACTTCTCCCTATTTCACAGGGAATAGGAAGCTGCCTCCCTCTCACAAGGTGACCTAAAGCACGGCTGTCAACTGTTCAATTACCTCTCACCCAACAGAAGCCAGGAAGCCTCTATGCAACCCATCTCTCCTTCTTACTGAAACCCCAGGCAAAGCTCCAGGCAAAGCTCGAGGCTAGGACAGAGACACACCCTTCTCTGAAGTTCCCTTTTTGTCTCCTACTTCACTGGTCCTGCTGCCCAACAGCTCTCTCTCCAGAGGGAATGGAGAAAAGGGATGAGGACAAAATTCAAATAAGCTGTTTGGAATCAGAGATCCACGGTGCACCAGAGACAAGCAGCCTGTTTAATGGTAAAGGGTGTAGGCTCCGAAACCAGACAATCAAATCACACCTCTGTAACTCTGGACAATTTCCTTAACTTCTCTGTGTCTGCCTCCTTGTTACATCAGGTGACATTGGTAATGGTCCATACCACCATCATATGGCACTAATTTATGTGAAGTACTTAAAATAACTCTGCCACATACGAAGTGTTCAATGAGCTGGGGGTGCCTGGTCAGGACTCTTCCTAGAAAATCTAGGAGCACTGGGGGTCACTTGAGTCTCAGGATCAGGCCTGGAGAAGTGGGGGTCAAACTCCAGCCCTGGCCAGAGGCAGCTAGCTGGGTGGTGCCTAGCTGGAAGCCTGAAAACCAGCCTCGGGAACCCTTCCTGGCCAAGCCTGCCTGCCGCCCCCAGCAAAGTAGATGCAGGACCCCAGCCATCACTGTACCCAAGAGAGGGCCAAGGAGGCTCACCTACATTGGACCTGCCATTTTAGTGCATGTGGCGGTCATCCTGGCTCTGGTCTGCCATCCCTAAGAAGCAATGGGGTGAGCTGGCTGTCAGGAGAGAACCAGAGAGGAGGTGCCCATGTTGATGCCTCCCAGGCTTCCAGGGGCAGGAGAGTAGAAAAGACATGAGGTCCAGGGCCAGCGGGCCTGGATGTGAATTCCTGTCCTAGCACTTCCTGGCTATGTGGCCTTGGGCCTGGTCCCTTTTTTCCTTTTTAGACTCTCTGCGACTTAGCTGCCTCATCTATGAAATGGAGATGGTGACCACATCTACTTCCCTGGGAGATCATGACTATTCTTTTGTCAACAAAATTGATAGAGTGACTACGATCAGTGGCACACTGGGCTAGTTGTTGTTGGGGTCTTGAGATGACCAGGATCATGTTCCTGTCACACTGGTCACCTTGGCTAGTCTGACCTAAACTACTCACTGTAATTGAGTGAGTCAAAAACCAGGTAAAATACAGCAGGATAAGGAGGAGCCAGGGTGCATGGGAGCACTGAGGCCAACCCCCTCATCCAGCTGAGGTGGTGCTGGGGGCAGAGCCATGGAGGAATTTCTGGAAACACTAGTAGCAAAGCTGACTTTGGAAGTCTGGAGCTAAGCAAAGTGGGTGGGGTCGTGGAGGACATTCATTCCCAGCAAAGGGAGCAAACCAGGATGGGCTGGCTATGGCCATCATGTCCACATACAACGCAGACAAGCAAGAAGAAGTGCACGCTGGACAAAGCGATGAGACTGCCTGTGCTGGAGGAAGTGGTCTTCTGTGGGAGTCAGAAGACCTGAGGCCCTAGCTCAGCTCTGCCATGCAAAGAAGTGGCACACTGGCAGGTTTCTGCCCAATGTAGGTCCGCAGTTTCCTCCCAAGAGCCAGCTAGGATTAATTGGCTGACCTTGGGTTCTGCCCATCTGATGCTGTTGTCAGGAGGGACAGTTTCCTTCTGCCCATCTCTTGAGGCCCGCTGAGTTGTATGCCTTCTCCTGGCAACGGATATGGGAGGTTTCTAGCAAACGTGACCAGCGTGAAGACTGGGTCAATGAACAAAGGAGATCCCTGGCCTGGGAGAGAGAGAAGATTCGATCCAGCCTTCAAGCACATGAAGTGCTGGGAACCAGCCATTGCCTTGCTTGAAAGCGGCAGCAGGAGACAAGTGTCGGGCTGGAGTCAGGTTGGGCGAGGCATTGCCAACCCAGAGCAGACAGACATCTCCAGGGCATGGGATTCTTAAAAGAATATTTGATATTACCATTGCTTTGATGTGCTTTTAATCACAAATTCAAATTAATTTTGAAATTTCAAGTGGCATGAAAGAAGGGTATGTGGTTTTATGTTTATCAAAAGAGGACATGAGTTCAAAAGAAACAGAAATTGACTACAGCAAACTTTTTTTTTTTCCCCCAGAAATGGAAGTGGCTGAATTGTGAGAAGGGGCGAGGGAACAGCTGGGACAGCTGGTGAGGGATCCTGAGCAGGTTCGCGCTCACTGGGCACTCGCTCTGTGCCAAGCATGGGGATACCTGTGCCACATGAACAAGCTCCCGGAGTGCTTAGCCAGGCACTCGGCGCAAAGCATGTGGCCACCAAAAACCTGTTGAAGGACTGAAAGAATGAAGCAATGAATGCCAAGAGTCAAAGGCAGAGACGCCTCTATTGACTGAAAATCCTGGTGCTTCCCTCCCTCTGGAAGTCTGCAGAGGCTGAATCACACAGTCCCAGCTAAAGACGTTGGTCCACTGGGATTTGCTGAAAAGTGTGGTAATTGAAACCAGCAGGCTTAGAGCTGTGCTCCCACCATTTTCTTGATTTGACAAGGAGGATGAGGAGGGGAGGGGAAACATGGCCTTTGAGCTGCAGAGCAGGCAGAGCCTGGTCACTACTGTCAGGAATGCTTGCAGAGGGTGGGTAATGCAAGGAGGCTCAGGGTTGATCATCTGACTCTGAAGATGGGAAGTGAGTTCAGAACAGCAAGAGAAACTTACCTTCTCCTCTGCACTCCACCCTACATTCATGCCGTATCCCTGGGAATACAACAGGGAAGCTCCAAGGACCCTGGCCCAGGAAGAAACACTCCACCCAGTGGTGCCCACAGCCAGAGGCTAGCTCTGGGGGAGCTGAGGCGGAGGCAGCTGTCCCAGGCTCCTCAGCTGCAGCACAGATGGAGGACAACAATTAGAACAGTGACTCACAAAGAATCAGAGTGCCCTGCAGCTATGCTAAAATGCAGGTTTCAGGCCTTGCCCCAGATCTACAGATTCAAAATTATTTCATTAAATCCATATTTATTGAACAACTACAAATACCAGGCACTATTCTAGGGGCTGGAGATGCTTCACGGAGCAAAATAAATGCCCCTGTCTTCTTGGAGCTTACACATTGGGGGAGGGAAATGTGCAAATAATTAGGGGAGAGTAAATGAGTGAGCACAGTATGTCAGATGGCATTTGGAGATACAGAGGAAAAGAAACAAGGGGTGGGGTGAGGAGTGACACAGAGGAGGGCTGCCCTTTAAATGGGGTGATTCACTGACAGCCCTGGTGAGAAACAGGCATTTGAGTAAAGGCCTAAAGAGGAAAAGGAGCAAGTTGTGCAGATATGGAGCAGGGTGGAGGGGATGGAGTAGAAAGAACATTCCAGATGGAGAAAGCAGCAAGTGCAAATGTCCTGAGGCCAGGGCATGCCTGGTATGAACCTCCACATTATTCAAAAAATAAAAATTTAATAATATACAAATGGGGTCTTGCTATGTTGTCCAGCTGTTCTTGAATGCCTGGGCTCAAGTGATTCTCCTGCCTTGGCCTACCAAAGTGCTGGGATTACAGGCATGAGCCACCACACACTGCCAAATGTCCATATTTTTAACCAAGCTCAAACGCTAAAGTTTAAGACTGCTGCAGCAGAGTGACAGCATGATAGATCGGAGCCAGCCCCTGAAAAAGTGGAGCTTGTTGAGGAAGTTGCTAAGGAGACAGAGAACAGGGATTCAGGCTCCTACATAACGGCCACTTACAGAGCCTTCAGTCCCTAGCTTCTGAGTAAGAGCTGAAGGTCTAGAGAGGCTTGGAAGAAGAAAGCAGTGATTGACTGCCCTGTTCCTGTGTTTGAGGAAGCACAGGCCTGACCCAAAGCAAAGATGTGGCCGAAGAGAGCTTGGGGAGACATGAGATGCCAGCATGCATGGAACTAGTAATAGAAACCTGGGAAGGAAGGTTTAGTAAGGAAGACATTCGGATGGCTCTGCACAGCTGCATAATTTAGTTTTAAACACCAACATCCCTTCCATCGTGTTATCTCATTCAAGCCTCCCAGCAACCCCTGAGGTAGGAATTATACATCTCAATTTTACAGATAAGGAAAATAGGGTTCACAGAGGTTAAGAACACACAGCTAGCACAAAGTCAGAAAGAGCTGGAACGGAAAAGCTGGCTGAATGCCAAATTCTGCCCTCTTCCCATCAAAACAGCTGTCTTTCAACAGTGGCTGCTTGTCAGCTGTTATCATGATTATTGTTACTGTTGTTATTATTATCACTGTCATTTTAAGTCACCCTTGGCACCCAGAAGCTTACACGGAACTTTCACTCCAATTCCCTCACCTTATCCCCAGTGCCTCTGTGAGGCAGACAGGCAAGTCAGGGCCTGATGTCCCCATCGCGGCACATAAGAAAACCTAGGCCCAGAGACCCATGGCCAGAAAGCAGCAGAACCGAGCCTGGAAACCAAGTCTTAGAACATTTCATCCCCACTTTAGACTTATCTGCCGAACTCCTCATGGCAGAGACTAGGTCTGATCCATCACCCCCTTCCTTCCCTTGGCCCAGGCTGGTACTACAGAAATGTTAGTTGAACTGAGCTGAGTTGGCCTGATTTGAAAAACATGAAAGTCTTGCGCGGAGTGAGATGCCCAAGAGAAGCAGCCCCCCCACATGGAGCCTGCACAGGGTCTGGCCACAGCTGCTTTCCTCCAAGTCAGGCTGAGGTCCGAGGGGCCTTTAGCCATGTCCTAAGGCCAGAGAGCGGCCACTTCCTCCAGGAGCTCACTCTAGTGTCTCTTCTTCCCCTTTTGTGAGTTCAGCTCAGCCTGGGGTCAAGGAGCCCCATTCCTGGTTACCTCCCTGTCCCATTCCACACGGGAACTCTAGCCAGGGCCAGGCCCCTTCCCATCATGTCCGGCCTCCACTCTGGCCCTGTCGGCCATCAGGCACTGAGCCTGCTGCTATGCTTGACTCTGGGCACCCATCACCACAGCCATGTTACCTCCTGCTGCCTCCCTGTTCCCTCACAGAGGAGGAGAAAGACGACTCCTTTATTTTCAGAGGCAATCCTTGCTTCTGTGCCCTGGATCCCATCTTCCTCCTCAGAGGCCCTGCTCCAAACCCTGGCCTCAGGTGCCCACCTCCCCAGATCCATTAAATCACTAGAGGTAAAACCTGGGCCCTGAATGCCTTAAAAGCCCTCCAAGTGATTCTAATATGCACTCAGGGTCTCGAGAACAACCTACCTTTAAGAAAGGAGAACTAGAACACAATAAAATACAATAGAATTGAATTGAACAGAACAGAACATAATATAATAGAAAATAGCAAAGTGCTTGGCACATTGTAAGGGTAAGCATTGTTTCTTAAAAGTCATGTTCCCATCGTGTGTGTATGGGTGTGAGTGGGTGTGTCATCCTGGGTCATGATGTAACTTTATTTCTTGCTGTAGAAGATGGTAATTTTAATTTTATTTTGGAAAACATTGCTCCAGTTCCTGCCTGAGCTTGTGATTCTCCTCTACAGTCAAGAATCCTCGAGGAAAAATCTTCCCTCACTGCCTGCTCTTTATCTTCATCTGGCTTCAACAGCCCCCATCTCCAACATTCCACTAAAGCTTCTCGCTGAGGTTTCCCGGGTCTGTCCCTTCCACACTCAGTGGCTTCTGCTCAGGTTCCTCATCCTTCCACCTGTCTGTGGGGTCATGTGAATAGACGGTTCTCTTATTCCTGAAATTCCCTCTGTCCACAGAGACTGTGCTGTCTTCCAGATTCTCCCGACCATTCCTCCTCTCTCACCTGCTAACGCTCTTCCTCCCAACGCCTACATATCTTACCCTCAGTATTCTCTCAAGCTTCTAACTTTCTGTTCTTTCCACTTCCCTTTTGACCTCCTCTCCTTCCAGTCAATGGCTTTAAGTACTCCACGCATGAGACTCCAAATCCGTGTTCCCACATTTCCCCTCTGGGGCTCCTGCCATGCAGTTTGCTGGCTTATGTGCCTGCCTCCTGGAAATGGGTTAGAACTTAGGGAGGGTAATAGTGACAGGGATCAATTCACAGTTACACATAATGTGACCACTGCAGGCAGGCGAGGCAAGCAAAAGAGGATTTATCATCTGCATTTTCCAGAGAGAGAGAAACAGACTCTGAGAGGCCGAGGGACTTTTCCATGGTCAGTTATCATCCATGTGGAGAGGGTTGCAGAATCTATGACTTCAGGCTTTAATCCAGAGCTCTGACTCTTAACACTATGCACTGGACACTGAATATGTTCAAAAGTGAAGCCACATGTTATTCCTGAAACTAAAGCTTCTCTAACAGACCTGTGAATCATTAGGAATGCTCTCTAAGGCCAGTCTCAGTGCCTCACGCCTGTAATCCCAACAATTTGGGAGGGCAAGGCAGAAGGATTGCTTGAGTCCAGGAGTTTGAGACCTGCCTGCCCAACATAGTGAGACTTCATCTCTACAAAAATTATAAAACATTAGCCGGGCATGGTGGACGCAACTGTAGTCCTAGCTACTCGGGAGGCAAAGGTGGGAGGATTGCTTAAGCCTAGGAGATCAAGGCTGCAGTGAGCTGTGATTGTGCCACTGCATTCCAGAGTGGGCAACAGAGCAAGACCCCATCTCAAAAAAAAATCAAAATTAAAAAAAAAGAATGCTTTTTAAAACAGCGATGTCTAGAACCCTCTTCGAACTCACTGAATTAGAATCTCCTAGGAGAGCTTTTTGTTTGTTTTAACTTAATATTTTGAAGTAATTATAGATTCACAAAAGTGCACAAGAAGTTTTCATGTGCCCCTCACCCAGTATTCCCCAATGGTAACGTTGTACACAACCACAGCACAATATGAAAACCAGGCCACTGACATGGCTACAATCCACAGAGCTTGTTCAGCTTTCTCCTTATATAGGCAGGCACTGGTTTGGGTGTGCATATATAGCTCGATGCAGTTGTGATGACAAGTGCAGCTTTGTGTAACCAATACCACAATCAAGATAGTTTACTGAACCATCACCACAATGCTCTAGAGCTTTGGTTTTGAAAGTTCTTAGGTGCTGCTCGTCTGCATCCCTGATGATGGACTACTGCACCAGGGCATTGTTCCTGCTGCCTGCCTCTTCTGGGGCAATGCACTGCCATCCTCTAAATCACCCTGGCTTGAAACTCTGAGCTGTCATTGACCGTTGGCCTGCCTGCCCATGGCTTCTCAGTCAAATGGTCCAACAGATTTTTCCTTCATAATACCTCTCAGGCCCATAACTTGTCCCTGACTCCAGGCTTCTTGACTTCTCTCTACCACTGCAATAGCCTTCTCATCCATTTCCCTTCTTCAAGATGCCCCAGCCAATATCATAAAGCATGCCCAAATTCCTCCATTGCCCAGCTCTGACCCCGTCATTCCTCTAACCAAAAGCTTTAGATAGTTATTGCCATTTACAAAATAAAGTTCAAACTCTTTAAGTTCAAATAGGAAATCCTCTATATCTGATTCACTTTTCTTATCTAAATTTCTCAAACTCAATATCAGCTTTTTCCATATGGCTTATAGTCCAAATGGTATCCTTAAGGACATGATAAGGTTCTCACCATAGGGAAGAAACGAAAGGCTCTGAGATTTCTTCCTCCTAGTGCTCCATTCTCTTCTCTCTTGTTATGTGAGAAGTTGTGCCTCTTGCTTGGGGGATGTTTTCATCCTCAAATGCTGGTTCTTCCATGCTGTGCCTCCTTACAATGTAAGACGTGAGGAGGATCAGCAGGCTGAGGTGAAGTCCAGGGATAGAGTGTGTGGGGCAGGCTAGTCAGGCTGTCTGGCGTTAGTCACTAGGGGATGGGAGTTTTCTTAGGCATTAGTTTTTTGGGTCCCAGGCTAGATGATGGTAGGCAGCCATCAGAGACAGGAGCTGAGCCCTTCCTGTCTCCCTCGTGATAGACAATTACCTTTAAGACTATGTTGCCTATTTGCATCCTTGATGCCTTTTCCTTTCTTCACGTCCACGGAACAATGAAAATCAAATGATTCTCCAGCAGTGCCCTTCAGAAATTTCTAAAATCCCCTCACAGCACTGCTCCCACACTTCTTACCATATGATGATAAAATGAAAATGAAGATTCGCTTTCTCAGATTAAATACATTTCAATTATCCAATGTGTTTCAGCTTTAATTGATAACAAATCACAAATTGCCCATCTGAACTTCTCATTACAGCAACTGATTCACTAGGAAATTTACTACCTGACACCAGAGAAAACTCAAAAGATAACACAAGCTCAGTGTTTCTGTGACACAGCGACCCAGAAGTCTATTTTGAGAAATCATGCGTTATCAGAAGTACATTCATATAAATGGCCCTGTCAAGAACACTGGTTTTTCAGCTGTCTCCAAATGTGGTCTTTAAGTCTGGAATGGTATATGATGGCACATGGGGATGCAAAGAACTAGAGACCAAGAAATGTGCACCAGGGAGAAGAGGTGGCTGGTAGTGCTGGAGAAAGAGAGTTAGTGATGTGATGGCTTCAATGAGGTGTTTGCAGGCCACCTAGGGCCTGGCTAGGGACAGATGAAACAGGGAACAGGGGATCCAGCAAAGAGGCTAGACATTTGACAGGTCTGCTGCTGTCACTGAGTTACATGTCCACTCCCATCCCCATCATCACCACCACCACAACCTCCATCACCACCAGCACCATCATCACCACCACCACTGCTAACATAACACCAGTGAACAATCTTCCAGGCAGAGGCTGAGCAACCCTACTAGGTGAAATGATGCATCATGGAAAAGAGTCACTGGACATGTTCACTGTGTACATGGTAGGGTAGGAGGTCAGGGCCTTCTATCTTATCATATTGCACTGGAATATGGGAGGGGAGAGTAGGCAGCCAGTGAGAAAAAGCCTAAGGACCAGACACCTCTGGGATGCAGAGGCCGTGCTCGGATGCAGTGAACCTTCCGAAGCACTGGCCACCATGAATTTTTCATCTATACTCCAGAGAAAGAGCAGCCACAGACAGCCTTGAGCAAATGTGAACCCCGATGCTGAACCATCGGCTTCGATGTCAGCCAGGAAGCAGGGCTCGGGCCCTGGGAAGCTCCGACACTCACCGTTACTGCTGTTGTCATCCACCAGGATGATCTCCTTGAGCAGATGCGGGGGCGTGCGTTCGATGGCTGAGTGGATGGAGCGCAGCAGCACCGAAAGTGCTTCATTGACGAAGATGAACACGATGCTCACCTCCGGCAGGCTGTCAGGAAACGAGAGGTTACGGCACCTGCAAAGAATAGCCAAGCACTTAGATTTGTGAGTGACTCAGCTAGAGTCACCTCAGGAGCCGACCCACCCCATGTCCTGGCTCCAACTTTGCTGGAGGGCTCAGGAGTCCAGATTCTTCCAAGGGCCCCTTCTTTGATGCACTTAAGGTGAGTCCTAAATGTCCAGCAGTAAGGCCCACAAGCATTGAAACAAGTTCACCCCACACCTGAGTTGAATTTGTCAGTGACTATGCCAGCTGAACAGTAATGCCATGAGCACTTAGGACAGCACATGGCAGCTGGCAGGTAGTCCCCGATTGTTTACTAGAAGAATGACTTAATGTTATTAAATCCAGTAGAATGGGAAAGGCAACCAAAGTAAATTCATAGTATTTCCAAAATGGCAGCCAACACCTAGGTGAGGCCAGACCTCAGGCACCCAGCCTCAGGAGACAAAGATGCCTCCTCCCAGAGGCTTCTACTGCCAAAATCTACTTCCCTTCACTCCAGAAGGCCTGCGACTTCTCCTGCTTCTCACTCATCACAGAAATCCAGTTTCCAGAACAGGGTTGGAGCTAGAAACAGTCTCAACATGAGGAAAAGGTAGAAGGACCAGGTCCAGTCTCATTTCACAGACGGGGAGACTGAGGCTCAAAGAGGTTGAGTTCCCACATATGGCTGCATTCTCAGTCAGCTACCATGACAGAATCCCAACTCTGGTCCTCTGACACCTGCACCAGGATCTCTCCTTGAAGGAGAAATGGCCATGAAAGAGAATGCCCCTAACTGGCCCATTTTCCCCTAGCTCTGCTGAAACCCTGAAGTCATTTGGTGGTCTCTTGAGGACTTGAGGTATTCCCCATATGAAGAGGAACACAGTTCTGAAATCAGACCCCATGAGAGGCCAGGCAATGGAAAGTGCCATGGCTCCTGAGGGTAGTTCCCTCCTCTGCAAGCATAGTCTCTGTGGGCAGGAGACCACTGCTGGTGCCCTTCCCTGCCTGACACTAAATGCTGTTCCAGAAGGCACTAAGCTCCCATTTTCCGTGTAGATGAATGAAAGAATGGGGCAGCAATCACAGCCCTGTCCCAGGCCCTGGGTTTGGAGAGGAGGGTTCCCACTGAAGGCTCCAGGGGTTTAGGGCTGGTGACCATGTTCCATTGCTCCAGAGTGGGAGGTGCAGCCAGGTCAGAACACGCAATAATGAGCATAATTGCACGGGGCTTCTGCTCGTCAGTAATTAAAGTGTTGCAGAATAGGAATGGGCCTGCTCTTCTTTAATTAGGAAGGCTGCAGGATAACCAGCACTGAGCAATTTGGACAAATCACCATGGGGCCCCAGCCTGCTTAAGAGCATGAGATTAATAAACTAAGATCAGCATCTCTATGGTTACCAGAAATGTACAGAAACTTTTCCCATTCTATTTCCAGCTCTCCTTCTTTCTCGCCAGAGAGGAATGAGGGAAAGAAAGAGTTGAGTCTTTTCCCAAATCTACTTTGTACTTGTGATTTTAATAAAACCAGGTTAATAGATTGGTGTAGAATTCATTTGTTCATGCATTTAATGGAATAGATATATATTGAGTATCTTCCTCTAGGCAGGTAGTCTTACAGGCACTGAGGGTACAGCAGGAAGTGGACACAGTCCCACAGTCCCTGTCCTTATGGAGCTTATGCTTTGACAGAGAAACAGATAAATATGGAAGAAAAAATACAATTTCATGTAAGTGCTAAGATGAAAAGAAACTCTAGGCAAGAGAACGGGATGGTGCCCTGGCAGCTGTTGTAGAAGGAGTGGTCAGGAAGGCCTCTCTGAGGAAGAGAGGTTGGATCAGAAACTTACATGGCATGCAAAAGTGAGTCGTGCAAGGGTTCTGTGGGTCCAACGGAACAGTGCTGTGGCTGAAGAGGAGGGAACCAGCTGATTTGACAATGATGAAAGAATGAAGGGAATAGAGAGGGAGGTGAGGGGAGGAACTTGAATGAAGGAGAAAGACTAGCATGCCTTCTGAAGCTCATCAGATCTTTTTCAATATTTTAGAAAAGAAAACTGTGAATACAATTTTCATAACAGCAATTAAAAGATTTGTGGTTGACAGTCAAATAAGTCCTCTAGCTAGTATTTATTTATGGTGATCAAGACCAGCAGCTGGGCTTTCCCTAGGCACGGAAACTGACAGAGATGAGTATTAACACACACACCATTTGTTAATTGCATTTAAAAAGTAATATCATATGTGGCCAAATAAATAGCACATGAATTCTTCTTTTATATAAAGTATAATAGACAGCTCCCAAGAAGGCCAGTGGATTGGTACAAGTTCACTGTCCTCCCTACTAAACTCCACCAGCAATGAAGACTTTGCTTCTGTATCTCTCTGCACTTCCCCAGGGGGTCTGCTCTGCGTTCCCAGAGCCTCACTATCCAAATCTCCAGGGTGTTCAGAGATAGGGGTTAACTGTTTCCCCCTACTCTCTTCCCTTCTTAATTCTGAACATAGTGCCCAGTCTCCCCCATCTGGGGAAACCAATTTTAATTCCTCCCTGCAGCAGCCATGATGGTTTGAGCTGCCAGTCTCTGGAAGCTGGTCTCCTGATGGTCTTTCTCCATGCAGAATGAAATGCTGTATTTGTTTAATAAGCTAAGCCCTGCTGATCACAATTTTCGCATGAAAGACTTTTGAACATAAAGTTTTCTTAGGAAAACTCATTTGAACATAGCTGAACACACTCTCTAGTGCGCCACATTCAAACCTGTTTATTGTCTGCCCCGCTCTACTAGAATGAAGCCCCCTGACAGCAGGAACTTTGCTTTTGGACTGTGCTGTCTCCTAACCTTGGACTACAGTCTGGCACTTAGTAGGCACTCCATGAATGTTTATGGAATGAAACAAATCTAACAAGCTTGCTTATTTTATCTACGGCCTACATTTTGAGTGCCTGCCGCTGATGTCGGACTGCTCCTTTTTCTTACAAACCTCCTCCCTTGGAAGGAGAGTCAGGTCCTCCCCCCGCCAGCAGGCTCCTGTTCTCCCGTGCTCCCTCCTCCTACAGGAATGGCCCCAATTCCTCACATTGGAAGTCTCCAGAAGTACTCAGTTTCTTTACACTGTAATCCCTCCAGGCCAAATGCCCTGACCTCCTTAAATCCTTCTTTTCTCTTCTCTCCTGGACTGCTGGGGCCTCCTGGTGATAGCCATGCTGCTGCTGTGGCCTCTCTCTTGGCATCAGGAGACACCTTCCCTCAGCCTTCAGTTTCTCAACACCTGACCTAAGGTGGCCCTGGGTGAGCAGAGCAGAGAGGTGAGGGGCAGGCAGGATAAGGAAGATGATGTGGGGGGATTGTTTTAGGGAAAGCGTTTGAAGGGGATGAAGTCACCCAGATGCTGTTCCCAGCTCTGCCCCACCTTGCTGTGTGACCATGAATGAGCCACCTTCCCTCTCTGCTCTATGTCTTGGTCACAGAATAAGGAAGTGGGAGGAAAGGATCACTCAGATGGCTTCTCTCCACAAGATTGAGGCTCTTATATCTCACATGTTTTCCAGCTTCCCCTCCCTCCCAACCCGCAGACGCCACAAGAAACATCCCCTTGCTACCATCATGACTACATAGGGTGACCAACTCGTCCCAGTTTGCCCAGGACCTTCCCAGTTTCAGCACTGAAAGTCCTAAGCACACCAGGTCAGGCGGTACCCCATGCCTATACCACTAGCTCTGAGGGCACAGACTGGCCTTGCTCACACCCTCCTGCCCACTGCCCCACACCATGATGCAAGCAGCAGGTCTTCCATTGGTATCTGTTGAATAAATTCCCTTTCAGATTCCCCAAAACACCTTTTCACCTCAACACTGAAGCAGAACGTACATTGCTGAAGGGTAGGGGCAAAAAGAGAGAAGAAGAAGAACACGTCAAGAAAGACATCTACATCCTTCCTGGTCATGCCATCCTCATCACTGCAGACACTGAACTCAGGAGAAGGCTTTGTGCTGTAGTCTGAGTCACCTTGAAAAGAACATGCCTCCAACAGCTGTGTGGGAGAGGACTGCTCCGGACCCACGCCCAGAGCTTTTGCTCCAGAGTCCAACCACTTTCTTGGCCTGGCAACCAGCACTGACCCGGTGGACTTTGCTCCCAAATCTGCACTGCTAAGATGCCCTCCCAGAGCACCTGGATTTTCCAGGATTGGGCCACCCACACACTCTGCTCCAGTTCTGCCATAGTTGGGACCCTCCCAGAGCCTCCCTCCCCTCTGCCCTGATGTCTGCCTCTGCACTTGCCTCTCTGCTCACCTCTGCAGGGAAGGGCTGAGGACACGGAGCTCTAGGAGTCACACTCTGGGACCAGCCCTTCTGTGTTTAAGCTCCTCGAGAACTCACAACTGCACGAGACTGAGCCCATGCTCATTTTGAGAACAGGAACACTCTCCTATAAAATTAAGCCATAAAAACCTCCCTTTTTACTTTTATTCTTGTTCAAAGCTGAGCCATTTTCCACTAGAGATAAAAAACAAGGCATTTCTGAGAGGGAAGGGATATGACTGTCTAATAAGCTGGAATTGATGGTCATGACAGACTCCGTTCTATTGAGTTCTGCACACAGAAGGAGATGCAGGGATGGGGAGCAACAACTTAGGGGGCTTCTCTGCAGAGATCCCCCAGGACTGTTTGGAGATATGTATGAGGCAAATTTATACCAAGGGCTTCAGTGCTGTACGATCATGAGAGGCGGGGAAGCAGTGGAGGAATAAGTGAGGTAAAGCCCAACTCTCGGCCACCTGATAAGACCCAGGGCAATGGCCAGACCTCATGCGCTACAGCCGGACACCTCCACCTTGGATTGGCAGACCCTCCCCTGTTTGACCTCAGCAAGTCTGCAAGGTCCTAGTCTATCAGAGTGAATTGTTCATAGAGGCTGCTTGACCTGGGGGTGGGGGATGGGAAGAGTGAGCAGGCCCCTTCTAGAATGAAGACCAAAGTAGACTGAGAACTGGGGTCTGTCTGCCAAGATGCACTGGGAACAGCATCCAGCTATGCCAGGGTTCTGGGAGTGGAGGCTGGGCCCACCTGACAAAGCAAGTGAGACGGTGGCACTCCAGGCAACCACTCCTCTGAGGGGATCGTCCTGGTCCTGCTTTCTCCCCAGGCTTTTCCTGGAGAGTCCCTCCCCTCTCAGCTGTAGTCAGCACACAAGGGTTCAGGCTCACTAACCCCCTGGGACGTACACCCAGGGAGAGGGTCTGGCCCCAGGATCGGCACTGTCTTCTTGGCCCTCATGGCCACCATGGCCTCACTCCAGCCTCTGTCTCCTACCTGCACCCATGGGACTAGCTTGATTCTCCTCTGGCCTTACGCAGATACATCTAGCTTCTTCCAGATCTTTCCAGATTAGATTCCCAGGCCTGTCAGTTCCCAGACTGCAAGACATAATAAAACCAGAGGATGAGGGCAGTGTGATGGTTCCCATTGGCCAAGAGAACAATCAAGACTGTCCCTCCTTCTGGCTGGTATCTGTATCCCCATAGCCTCTGAAGCTAAGAGACTGCTGGGTGTTTGCTGCCCCATGCAGAATACTTGGAAATAATACTAAAAACTTCCATTTACTGTTTACCATATGCCAGAAACCATGCCGAGACTTGTTCAGATGTTTTGACTATTTTCCCCATTGTATTCCTTTCCACAATCCTATATGGTAAACAGCATTATTATCCCCCATTTAACAGCTGAGGGAAATAGAGTTGAGATGGTAAGTTATCTTCCAGGGTTTAAACCTGGGCTCCTTTGATTCCAAAGCTTGTCTTCATAACCCTGCTGAATGATGATTTCCATATCTTCCTTTCCATACCCACCCAGAAGTGCCGACTGTGAGACAGTGGTGTTGTGTCACTAGCAACACAGACCTTGAGGGAGGGGTGAAATGAAGGAGTTGTTTCCAGGCTGCCAAATGTGCATGAAGAATGGAGAGGCTGTATTCTATCTAGCAGGACAATGTGGACAAATACGATCAACACTACTGAGCCTCTGAAGCCCAACACTGTCTTCCTGTGACACTCCTGCCTCCAATATGTACAATCCCGGTGACTCCTTACACCGAGGCTGCTGTGTCTTCTGCTGTGTAGCATCTCCATTTGACTCACAATTAACAGGACCAGTGACTGATTTCCTGATCCCCAAGTAGCCATCAAAGAGCTAGCTGTGGGCCTATGAGGCAGCCTAGCACAGAAACTCTGCGTAGCTGGATCTCGTAATGTTAAAGAATGACCAGTGGTCCTGTCCAGCCTTTCTCATGGAGGGGCTGAATGTAGGAGATCCTAAGAAGGTGATAAGTGAGGCCCAGCGGAGCAGAAATGATGGATAGGAAGAAGGACGTGTCAGTGAGTGAACCGTAGACGTGGACATGAAGTCACTGTTAGAAACACAGCAAAAGTGGGGCAAAGAGGATGCAGGCTGGAGTTGTCCAGGATGTCTTGAACCACGCTGCCTCCTCCAGAGCCTGCCTGTGTGGCTTCTGATTGTGTGATTGTGGGCCTTCATTGGCCTTCAAAAAATCCCAACCACCTGTGGTTACCTGCATAGGTTTGGTTCCTTGCTCCCTGAGAACACATACATAACCCAGTAGAGAAAGACCAATTCCCTTCCCGGGTGGATTCCAGTTCCCTGTGAGACTCTCACAGATTCTGCTTTTCCTTCACGCCGTGTACATGCTATTGCAATGTGTTTTTATATGTGATCATTTAACAAACGTCAGTGTCTCCACTAGACTATAAGCTGCACAAAGTTAGGGCCATGTCTGCTTTGCTCATCAGGTATCCCTAATACTGGGTATGAAGTTCAGCATAGAGTAGAAATTTAGAATGCACCTGGTGATGGACTGAATGAACACATGAATATATGAACAGTAGAAAGAATTCAGGTCCATAAGGGCTCTGTGGATGGGAATTCCACCATGACCTGATGGGAATGGAATCACTGAGTCGTACATTTATCCCTGCCTGACTGCAGCAAGAAGACTAGATCATCCCACAAGTCAAAGGGGTGAAGAACAGGATAATGGAGGCAGGGTGGGGACACTAAGTATATCCAGGGACTTCAGAGACTTGGCAAGACACTACATCTGGCCCAAATATGGAAGAGACAATGGACATCTGCAAACCAGGAGTTCTGCAATGCAAGAGAAATCGGGCAGGCCTGCATCTAAGAGCAGAATTTGGTGCAGGAATTGCTGATGAGTAAACTGCTAAGTACATGTGATCATCAAAACATCCAACTTTCATCCAGAGGCAGAAGTTCAACCATCATCCTTTCAGGTGAATTTGCCAATTTAGAGAAAGGCTCTGCTATGTAAAATGTAGATGGAAAATAGGAAAAAATGGAAGAGAATCATTTACAATGTAAGCAACCAACAGGAAGCAGGGATATCACTTGTCCCTAAGACATCTTAGGGATCTGCGGAATGTGGGATCCCCGGGCTGAATGAACAGCCACCCAGGGAACAAAAGCCAGCTGGCTCTGATGGAAAAGCCACATTAGGGACTCTCTATGTGGTGGGTTTGTCAGTGAGCAGGCCAGGCCTGTAGCACCTACAGCTGAGGAAGGTGGGACAGAGCAGATCTGCTGGGGCAGGGAAAGGCAGGTCCTAATAGATCCACCGGGACAGGGGAAGGTGGGTTCTAAGGAAGAATGGGGCAACTTTGCTCTCTAGCAAAGCCTGGCTCAGGGCTTGGCCTCTGACGCCCAGAACTCTGGGGCTGGAGAGAAATCATTCCCCAGGGACTTCTGTGTAACCTGTCCTGCAGTGCCTGTCTGGTCCCGCTCTCATCTACTGCCAGGGCAGTGTCCTGTCCCATGTGCTCTATGTCCACATAGCAGTCCTTCAGGTTATAAAAGTCATGATCATGTTCACTCAAGTCTTCTCTTTTACAAATCAGAGACCCAGATAATAAAAGTGACTAAAAGTTAAATAGCAGTTCCTATGTGTCAGGAAGTGGCCCATGAGCTTTACACACATTACACAAACTTTGCAGTACCATCCCTAACTTACAGATAGGAAAACCAAGGCACAGAGAGGCTGAGCAGCTTGTTACTCAGCTTATAAATGAGAGACCTGGCCTCGGAAAGCAGGGAACCAGGTTTTAACTACTACTCTATAATCTAAACAGAAATCTCACCTGTTTGTCATACTACCCAATTTCTCTTCTGGGTTGTCCTCCTGTAAATACTTCACTTTCTCAGTATCTCTTAAAATCCAATTCTGCAGTTGTGATCTGAGCAGCAGAGTAGAACAAAGCTATCACCTCCCTCTTTTAAAACATTATACTTCTATTAGTATAGCTCAAGATTATATTTCTTTTAAGAATAACATCAAAGTCTTGGCCCATGATGAAATTAACATTAACAAGAACCAGAAGTATTTTCCAAAGCGCTTTAGTTAAAGAGTGTTTTCCCCTAACTGTGTTTGTACAGTTAGCATGTTCAACCCAATAGCAAAATCATGATTAAGAATGTTTACTTTAACCCTTTGTCCTTAAGCTGCCTTCATGGAGAACACATTGTCCATAGGACTCTGGGTCTCCTCCACAAAGACAAGATCCCAAACTAGAAAAGCTCACCTGGGCAGGGCTGGGCAGGGCAAGGTGCTAAAGTAGTGTCCTGGAATCATCAGACCTGTATAAAAATACTGGCTCTGCTACATAGCACCTGTGAGAATTTGAACAAGTTTCCTAACCTTGTGAATGTTCAGTATTCCCTTTATAAAATCGGAATAATAATAACAACCCCAGAGGCACGTGAGGATGAAGTTAAATAGGAAAGTGGATGTTAAGCGTTTGCATAGAACCTGGCACACAGGAAGTGAGCAGGTGACGGCTTGTGAGTCATTCGCTCATGCGCAGCAACTCTGGGACGGTCCAGCACTCACAGCCTACCTGCTCCTGCTGGAGCCATCTCCCTCCTCCCCCACGACCAGCTACAGAATTTGTGGGGCCTAGTGCAAAAGGAAAACGCAGTGCCTCTGTTTTAAAATTATTGTTATGAACTTTAATAGAGCGACAGCATTAACCAGCCATAGAGCCTTTCTGGCGCTAGGATCCGGCTGTATACTGTCTTGGTTTCCTAATACTAATGCTGTAATACTAATCACTGTAACAAATGATTACAAACTTGGTGGCTTAAAACAACACAAATTTATCATCTCATAGTGCTGGAAGTCAGAAGTCCAACACAGGTCTTGCTGGGCTGGAACTGGGGTGTGCAGCACTGCATTCCTTTCTGGAGGCTCTTGGGAAGACCCATTTTCGTGCTTTTTCCAGCAACTCAAGGCTGCTCACGTTCCTTCCCTCGTGACTCTCTCCCATCTTCAAAGCCATCAGTGGCCACTCAAGTCTCTCAAATTGCCAGTTCTTGTTGATATTTTGCCTACCTCTTCCACTTTTAAGTGCCCTTGTGGTTAGACCGGACCCAGACAATGAATCCAGGAAAACCTCCTTAGTTTAAAGCCATCTGATCAGCTACCTTCCTTCCATATGCAACCATAATTCCCCCTTGCCGTGTAACATTATATACTCATAGATGTGGGGGATTAGGATGTGTACCTCTCTAGGAGGCCATTATTCTGCCTACCCATGAAGCCAGGACCCCCAAAGTTCAAAGATCCCAGATGTCTCTCTAGAGTCTGGACTGTTAAAACAACCTTGCTCACCGAACACTCACAGCCCCATGAGATGGTCCCTAACCTGCTCCCAGACAGACCAGTGCCCCTGACTCTGGGCTGTATTCTCTCTTTGCTGTAGTCCTGTGCTGTTCCTTATCACTTTGATGCTCACAAAGGATTATCTCCAGCTCCAGACCCAGGGTTCTTTTGTGAGCCTGTGTGTGGATCTGTCCCAGTTGCCCCCACCTAGGGCTGCAGAACATATTCTGACCCCCTTTGCCAACCCCTCATGTCCTAACCCCAAGCCCTAACCCACCTGTCAAACCCAAGAGCAAGTGTATCCTAACCCCTGGGAGGGAGGGACGTGGGCCTCAAGGGACACTGGTGAGAAGGGCAAAGTCATTATTGATAAGGCTCAGGAGCCTCTGAAGATCTGCTGGCAAGAGGCAGGAGGCAGGGCCTGCCAGAGTCTTTGCCCTGAGCTGCCTTGGAGGGCGGCCATAGAGTTGCCATGGAAACACAACCCTGGAGCTTGAGACCGGAGCCCCCGCTTCTCCTACCCACACCCATGATCCCTTAGACTTTCCTGTGCCCCTTGTTTGGAGACAGTCACTTCTTGGAGAAAAGAATGTGACATGAGTCTGAGGCCAAAGCTGCAGAACTGGAGAGCACACATGTGCCACCTGCCTGGCCTGGCTGTCACTAGGGTGGGAAGCCCACCTTTCCGAACCATCTGACATTGGCTAGCTCACTTCAACCCTGCACCATCCTCCTTCTCCACAACTCACACCCATCTTCTCAGTGACCTCCCAAAAGATGTCCCCTCCTCCTACCTCTCCACCCCTTGGGCAAAAGACTTCCTCAGTCATTTTCTCACATCTCCATTTTTCAAAAAGGAATGATGTTTCACTTACACACGGTAAAATGCACAGAGCTTCAGTGTATAGTTCAATGAGTTTTGACCTGTGTACGCCTCTGTAGTCCACACCCCAATTGAAACTTGATGTTTCCTTTTTCTCTTCTTGCCCCTCCTAGATTATTTTGGAGTCTACCAATAAGGAGAAAGAGGGTAGACACCGAGAGGCAGGAGGAAGCACACAGAGAGAGCCACAGGACATCTGGAGCCTGCAGCTGGGGCTATGAGGGATGGAGCTGGGTCCAGCCAGGCTGGGATGAAGCCTTTCTGCCCTTCAACCCTGAGACTAGGTATCTTCCCAGACCAGGAAGGAAGCAAGTGAACCCCTGCCCAGCCCTGGCCAAGGCCCCCCATGGATAAGGTCCGGGAGGCTTCACCAGAGGAGTCTGAAGTGTCCTGCTTCCCCCAGGTCTTCCCACCTGGATGGCTGAGGGGTCTGCTCTACTGCTGCTGCAACACCACAAGGAGGATGAATGGCATTTTGATTTCTCCAGGAGCCAAGGGGTCTGGATGCTTGAGGAAGTTTGTCCCCTCTTTGTGTAGATGAGGTTGGAAAAACTGTGCACTTCCTATGCCTGTTACATATTCATAGGTGTGGGGGATTAGGATGTGGACATCTTTGGGATGCCATTATTCTGCCTATCCATGAAGCCAGGAACCCCCAAAGTTCAAAGATCCCAGATGTCTCTCTAGAGTCTGGACTGTTAAAACAGCTCTCCCCAGGGGAGTCGGTACAGGGAGGTGCCTTGCAGATGCCACCCTCCAGGCCCTGCCTCCCTGCCACAGAGGCACCAGAGGGACAGGGCTTCTGTGGCCATCACGTCCAGGCCCCTGCCTTACTAAAAGCCTGCGAGGACAAGTCCTCCCCGCCATGGAGGCTGGGAAATGGTCAGCAGACTTTGTGACTACCTCGCCCTCCCATCACCTCTGTCTGGGTTCCCATCTCAGTGTAAACTCCAGGAGATATCCGTCTGGTGCTTTGTTGAGTGTCTGGCACACAATGCGTGCTCAGTAAATGTTGGCTGGATGAAAAAATAAATGGGCCTAGCAACTGGCTGGACCGATGTTTTTCCTTCTACTTGTGTCCTGTCTTGTGTATAAGGCACTGAGCACAGTGTGGTCCTATCTAAGCCACATGACAAGCTGGGTCAGATTACATCTTTCAGCACCAAGAAAAAAAGGAGACAAAGTAACTGACTAGCTAGAGGTGAGAGAAAGGAGGGTGGGCAGGATTCTGAACACTCACTTTCTGATCCAGGAAGGAAGCCAAGAATAACATCAGGGTTAGAATTTGGAAGAGTAGAGCCAAGAATACCAAGAGCAAAGTACACAACACAAGCAGCAGGGACAGAAGTCTCGAAGAGCAAACCAGAATTCACAAGAGGCACAGGGACTCCGGCTATGGCAAGAGCCACACAGCATGAATCTTCCCGAGACTGCAGTGACTGTGGGCTTCCTCTCCACATGCTGACCCACTCTCTCAGTCCAAATCCCAACATTAGCCAGAGCCCAGGCATCATCCTAAGCCTTGGCAACAAGCCTTGGTTTCATGTTCACTAAAACAGTTTTTTCCAACATGTAGACGCCAACCTTCCTTCTTCCAAAACTGATCAGTAAATGCTCACTGCTTTATTGCTAAAGTGGGCCTGCCGCTCCCATTAGAGTGACACAAATGGACCCCTCAAGGCAGTGTAGGACAGTGGTTACATGCCAAATTCCGTTGCCAGACCACCTGCCCCAGCTCCGCCACTAGTGACCTTGGGCAGGAGATATCATCTCCCCATGCCTCAGTTTCCTCTTCTGTAAGATGGAGGCTAATCATAGGACCTACCTCAGAAGGTTTTACTGTGAAGACTCAAGGAGTTCTTATAAATTAAGTGACAAACATATGCCTGAAAACATGGCTCATCCTATATAAATGTTTGCCAGTGTCGTTTGAAATAGGATAAGAGTAAAATTTTGAAAAGATGTTTCCAAAATGAATTAAGCAGGATGAGCCAAGCAATGGCCTTGTTACAAGGCAGGGATGTTTTTATGGAAATTAACAGACAAAGGGAGGCACTGTTTTACCTAAGCACATACTTGTTTTGTGTGGTTCACCAACAGCTCTCCAATCCTAGGCATGCGTCTGGCATGTGAGCTGAAATAGAGCTAGACAGAGCCTTCCAAGTACATGTGCAAAGAGAACCCTCCGTTGTTAAAGCCACTTTCACAGAGCCCTCCCTGAGGAGCGAGGAGGCTCTGCTCTGCCTTTTATCAGAGATTATGTTTTTCTCTCTAGAAAAAGGGGCTGACAGAAGTTGCTTGGTGCCACGGGGGAGGTGTGGAAGCTCCACAGACTGTAAAGTTCTGTGCAGAGGGAAGGTATTTCTATAAGGACGATTGCTCCTCTCCAGCAGCTCAGGAGAAAACTGCAGAATTCTGCCCACCTAAAGTCCTTCAAAGTTCCTCCCTCTCTCAGGCAAATTCCTCCCACAGGTGAGAGTGGGTGGGCACTTCTCTCAGTCAAAGATGAAGGGCTCCCACCTGGGCTCTTATTGTGCAGCATTGTGCACAGTCAAAATAAACAGTGGTAGGCCGATGTCAAAGCCACGATCCGGCATCTAAGACATGGGTTCAAGGCTCAGCTCAGCTGCTTATCTTACTGTGTGACCTCAGACAACACTCTTTCTGCTCTTCTGTTTTCCTCAACTCAAATGGGAAGAATCTACCATTGCCTGGTGTACCTTCACTGCAGTGTTGACGTGGTCCAAATGGGAAGGTACTATCGGCACGTCCAGCACTGTGTGAATCCCAGTTGTTGTTATAACCAGGTGACAATCTGTAAAATCTACCCTTTCCTTGGCTTCCTTTTCATTTTCCCTTTGATTTTGAACAAATATGTATTGAGCTGTGCCTGTGTTTTGTATCAGATTGACTGAAAAGTCCACGGCTCTTCTTCTGGCCGAGGTCATGGCCAAGTCCCCTGCAGGAACTAGAGGGCCCTATTTCTGATTACCCCTTCTCCAGAGCCCCTAT
>NW_016807378.1:4717652-4750004 GCF_001698545.2 Rhinopithecus bieti | reverse complement strand
CCCCCCCCCCCCCCCGCATCAGACCAGCTCCTCTCCAGCCCCAGGAGTGGTCTCTGCAGCTCCTCTGTGGACTGAGGCCCTGTGGCACTTAGCTGAGGTCACCTTCAGGATATTTCCAAAATCCAACCCCATCTCAGCACCTCCCCTGATGCCATCATTGCCCAAGCCACCACCGCCTCTCACCTGGAAGCCTCCTAACTGGTCTCCATGCTCCCAGCCTTGCCCCTTCAGTCTGTTTTCAGCATAGCAGCCAGAGGCACCTTTGCAAGTGACAATCAGAGCATATTGGTAATCTGCTCAAGCCCTTCCCACGGATCTCTGTCTCACAGAGTAAATGCCACACTCCTTGCAAAAGCCTATGAAGCCCTTCTCCTGGGATTCTCCTTGACTGCACATCGGAATCACCCAGGAGCTCTAAACAATACTGAAGCTGAGTGCCCCCCCCACCCCCAGAAACAGTTATCTAATTGGTCTGGGGTGTGGCCTTCGCATCAGGATTGTTTTTTAAGATTCTCCTGATGTGTAGAATGTGCAGCAAGGTTGAGAACCATTGCCCTAATGATCTGCTTCCTGTTGCTCCTCTGGCCTCATCTCCAACTACTGCCCCCTTGCACACCTCGTTCCAGCCACAGGGGCCTCCTTCCTCTTCTTCAAACACAACATGGCATGCATGCTTCTGCCTCGGGGCCTGCCTTTGCACTTGTCACTTCCTCTGCCTGAAAGGTTCTCCCCCCATCCTCCAACAGTACCCCCATGGCTTGCTTCCTCTTCTCCTCCAGGTCTTTGCTCAAATGTCACCTCTTAGTGAGGTGCTCAAATGTCACCTCTTAGTGAGGAAAAATTGCAACTCCCCACTCTTGTCCCAGGTGTCTCTCTCTCCGACTTTATATTTCTCCACAGCACTCACCACCATCTAACATACTACATATTTGACTTCTTTGTTCTGTTTACTCTCTGTCTCCACCCAACTAGAATGCCAGCTCTGTGAAGCAGGGGTTTCTGTATGTTTTGTTCACTGCTTTGTCCCTTGTGTTAGTCCATTCTCATGCTGCTATGAAGAAATACCTCTGACTGGGTCATTTATAAAGGAAAGAGTTTCAATTGACTCATAGTTCCACATGTCTGGGAGGCCTCAGGAAACTTACAATCATGGTGGAAGGCACCTCTTCACAGGGTGGCAGGAGAGAGAATGAGAGCCAGCAGGGAAAATGTCAGATACTTATAAAACCATCAGATCTCACGAGAACTTACTCACTATCACGGGAACAGTATGGGGGCAACTACCCCCATGATTCAGTTACCTCCTACCTGGTCCCTCCCACAACACGTGGGGATTATGGGAACCACAATCCAAGATGAGATTTGGGTGGAGACACAGCCAAACCGTATCATCCCTGTACCTAGATTATGCTGGCACAGAAGTGCTTAATAAATGACCTGCAAGTGAAAGCATATTCTTCTCTCCCTTTGGACATCCTCAGCTGCTCTTTCATCCTAGCCCAGTCCAGTTCTCCCTGAGCCACAACCAACCATACCCAAGTATACAGTATATAGCAGGTGTTCGATGAATATCTGTGGAGCTGAACTGGATCTTCTCCCTAAAAGAACACAGTCTGCAAACCTAGCAGCAAGACCTTTCTCAAAGACTCCAGATATAAGCTCACCATGGTTTGCAGCTTTAAAAAAAAAATGTAAAAATGAGGAGAAAGAGGGGAAAACACTGTGGGGGGAGCTCACAAAAATTAATGAGATTTTCTCAGCTGAGGTACGTGCCCATATTTTTAATAATTGGGAGTAATAAGAATTCTCACTGAACCTTAAAGGAACATCCTTCTGTAACAAAGAGAGAAGTCAAGACAGACTTCTCTGTTAGATGTAACGACTTGTTAGCCCCACAAGATGGATGTACTTTAAAAACTAATTTATAGAAAAAAGATTATTCATAAAAATGCAACTAATTGGGTTAAAATGACATATTAACAGGAATGTGAGATGACTCTAGTGCCCTTAAGGAGTAAATTAAGTTGTTAATCCTCAAAATCTCTACTGGAAGAAAGCTTTGCCCCTACTCAGCTAATGGAGAAACTGAGGCTGAGGGAAGAGGAGAGTGACTTGCCTAATGCAAGCCAAGGGGACAGGCCCTGGTTGAAGCAGGAAAGGGACCCAGGAATCCAGGCGCCCAGTCCTGGCTCTGTTCCCAGCACTCTGGAGACCCCATCTCCCCACAGTCAGGTCGACAAGGTCCCGGTCACTGACTCTGCTCACCCACTGGGTCTGAGGTCAGGCAGGGGTCGGTCCAGGGGCAGGCGGTCGCTGAGGTAGGCATTGTAGCCGTAGTACTGGAACTGCTTCAGGGCCACACGCCGGCCTTCGGGGCTGAGCTCCTGGCCCCAGTGTGCAAATAGAGAGGAGTCTGTGAAGGGCTCAGCCTCTGCCTCCTCAGGCTTGGCAGGAGCCTCTGGAGAAAGAAGGAACAGGACACAGTGGGTCAGAGTGCACCCCTGCATGTGCCGTGACAATCCCTTTCCCTTCCTCACAAACAGCCTTTGGTAAAACAATCTTAGCCCCTTCTTTCAGGGGTCGTGGCTGACTTGGGTTTTCATGCTTTCCAAAGACCCATTCATCCATGAATCCATGCATTCATCTAACCCACAACCACCAGGCACAGGAGATTGAGAAATACACCTGACAAGGTCTGCTGAGAAGCTAATGGATGTGACCCTGATGCCCCATGGCTTCAAGTCAAAACCCCCTTTTTCCCCAGTCTGCCTCCCTGCCAGAGATGTTGGCCCCAGCCCTCAAACTGGGCATCTGCTTCTCTGTCCCTAGCTTGTACCCCCATTTCCTGCAATTCCTGAGCCCACCCCACATTGAGGCACCCAAGCTGGGAGTCTACTCCTCCACCCAGTTCTTGCCAGCCCTTCTCCCTCTCTTTTCACCGTCTGGTCCTGCAGTGAGTTGCCTGTGCACCACGTGACATTCGCCTGACTGTCAGCACCCCAGCCAGACTGCCTCCTGCTGTTTCTGGACACTGCCCACCAGAATAGTGGATCCATGAAACAGGTGACAGTAAAGCCACACCCAGCCTGCCCTACGCTCTGGGCCCTGCTCATGGGAGCCCTGGTGGACTTGGTGGAGGCAGCTCAAGGCTAGCGTGTGGTTTCCCAGGAATGTCCCAGAAAAATGGAGGGGAATCACTAACGGTAAGAGCAGAGACCTTGAAGTCACACCGTCATGGATTCCAGTCACTGCTCCACCACGTACTGGCTACGTGACCATAGCACAGTCAACCTCCCAAGGCCCAAACCCTCCCACCTAGAATGCGAAGATGATAATACCCAACCACCCTCCAGAGATTGTGAGGATTCCATTAAATAAAGTGTATAAAGCATTTAGATCAGTTTATGTCTCAGAACAAGTGCACAGCCAATGGCAGTTAGGGTTATTATAGCAAGGGAAGGTTATTGAAATCTCTCTTTTATGGGAGCTAAAAGATAGATCTTACCAGGACATAGGCTGATAGTCCAGGACTTTGGAATTAGTTCCCTGGGACAGGTCATCAGGTGAATCATTTGAGGTCAGAAATCAGAGAAATTGGACAGAGATGGCAAGCCCACTGGACAGGGCCTTCTATGCTCACAAATTCATGAGGGAAGTAAGAGATGGAGCCAGGAGCCTGGAATGAGACAGTGACCAGAAAAAACAGAAGCGGGTCAGGGACAGGAGAGATAGGCAGGAGAGGCAGGCTTGGGACACCTGCCCACATCCCCTCGTTGACCTGTATGGAGCCAATGGGTGCATGGCACACCTAGGTACAGGCTGGAGATGGGCAAGGGGCTAGCGTTCTGAGGTCTTCCAGGCTGGAGAGCTTGGGGCTATCAACTGCCACCTCCACTCGTGATGCTCTCCTGAAAGCCCATCTGGAAGAGAGGAGACTGCCTGGGAACAAAAGGGAGAGCCTGCCAAAACACAGGCTCCTCCTACCATGGAAGGGGTGCTCCAGTGGCAGGAAGCCTCCATCACCGGAAGCAGGCAGAGGCTATCAAGAGTAGAAGGGGACTTAGCAAGCCCATGATCCTGAAAGCAGAGATGCCAGAAATCTCAGTGTGCGAGTTGCAAAAAGATCTGTAAATGAACTCCCAGGTGCTAAACTCACTGGGTGCACATGCATAAGGTACCTCTCCAGGCCACGTCCTCCAAATGGGACACCCCTGTAACTCCTGGGATAACCATCAGAGCTAACACTTGCCGAGTGCTCACTCCTACCATGAGCCAGCATTTTCTCTTATCAACTCATCTCACCCTATAGGGTAGGAATTGTTGTCATCTTCATTTTATATATAAAGAAAGTGAGGCACAGAGAGAATAAAAAACTTGCCCAGGTTCACACAGAAGGAAGTGCAGTAGCTGGATTTCATTCCTGGGAAGACTCTCCCCAGGCAGTGGTCACCCCACTATGCTATACAGCCTCTACATGGCAATGGGCTGCTAACGTACGTGAAATACAAAGACAAACATGGCATACCATCTTGGTGACTGATTCTCCTTAAAGACGTAAAAGCAAAGTCAGAAAATTAAACAGATTAGGATATATTGAAGAATAAAATGCAAACTATGCAAACACTTCTAAGACACAGCACTGTCAGGATTGCAGCGGCCTGCACAAAGCTCCGTCCCCGAACTTGCTCATTCTTCTCCCCTACTAGGCATGCTTGAAGGGTAGCACAAGCATGCATGATCTTGAAGGTCCTTGTTATCTCTAAAAAGATGTATGACTCATTCATTTGGAATGGGGGGTAGTAAAAATCTAAATCAGTGAACCAACTGAATCATATAATATTTAAAAGAAATGTAGTTTTATTGCTCTCGAATATCTAAATGGATATTACCAAGTAAAATGAGATCAGTTAATGGAAAAGTATGATCTAAAATTAGGCCTGCATTGCATAATAATGTCATAAACATATTAAAGTCCTGGTGACACCACATGCTCCTACCTTGTCACTCAGTATGGGCAAGAATGATGACAAACTCAAAGCCAGTGAGTCCTGAAAGATGAGGTGGGGGGCCTACAGCAGGAAAGATCTAATATTTGTTGGATTTCTGCCAAGAGTCAAGCACCACGATAGGTTATTTCCTTATTGAATGTTGCCTCTCTTCCTCCTCACTGGTGCAACTCCACAGAGCAGGACCACATCTGACTTGATCCCTGCTGGATTGCCAGCTCCTAGCACAGTAACTGCTTCTTACAAGGGACTCAATCAATCATTTCAAAATACATCAGTTAATAAGTAACCCATAGTGATTAGACATGATGAAACCAAAAGTGAAAAGGCCACCCAGTGTGTCAGTGACATCGAATAAAGGCTTGGCTTCTCCAAACTCCACATTCTTTTCTCTACACCAGGAGTGGCAAACCATGGTCCAAGGGCCACCACTTGTTTTTGTAAATAAAGTTTTATTACAACACAGTCACATCCACTTGTTAACATATTCTCTTTGGAGCTGAAGAGCAGAGCTGAGTATGTATGACAGAGATGATATGACCTGAGAATCTGAAAATACTATCTGATTCTTTAAAAAAAAAAAAAAGTGTGCCACCCCTGAAACTTTCCCCAGCCCTGTCTGCCCTGTACCTTAGAGTTGACTCTCCTGAGGTAAGGAGGCCTTGCCTCTCTGAACTCTATTTAATTTTTCTTTACTTCCAAAGAATTTGGTTAAGAACACTGGCTGTGGAGTCAGAATCCTAGTGTTTATCCTCCAGCTCTACCATTTTTCAGTTTGGTCCACCTCACCGAGCCTCAGTTTCGTCTTCTGGAAAATGGGGTTGATAATAATAGTGCCTTCCTCACGGAACATTTGTGAGGATAAATGAGATGGCCAGGTAAGGAGCCTGGCACAGTGCCTAGCACATAGTAAGCTCTCCATAAACATTGCTGAAGCCCCCACGAAGCCCACAGCCCTATTAGACCGCTGGAGTTCAGATGGGAAGGTGACCTTGCCAAGGTCTCCAGCTCTGGAAGATGCTGATGCCATCCAGCCCCACATGAAGGCTCTCCATGTCCACAGACAAGTGGTCTATGCTTAACCAGACCTAGACTCCACTCCTGTCTCCAGTGAGAAAGCAGGCCTATATGGTCATCCAGCAAACGGGACCATCTTTGACATAAGGGGGATAGGCAAAGAGGCCTCAGAGAAGTGTCTGGGCTGGGTCCTCCACAGGGGTTCTGGGGTGTCTGGCACATCTGGTGATACTCAGACCCTCTGATGTCTGACATCTAGGGATGAGGCACCTTCCAGGAGTGGACTCCGGCTGAAGCCCCTGCAAAGATTCAGACCTACCTGGGCATGTCTGACCAACTGATGAGGTGACTTAAGAGAAGCACATCTCCAGGGACTGAGGACTCCCCAGGAGGGCCCATTTAAGGCAGAGATTGAGCAGGGCACAATGAACTCTGTGAGCTGCAAAGCCAGAGTGTGTGGAAGAGAGTATTTGGAGGATTCTGAGCACAACACAGAAGCTGTTACTCACCCCCTGCCCTCACCCAGCCCTGAGTACTTGTCTGGGCCCCAAGGAGAAATAGGATGAAAGGGAAAGTGAAGGGGCTGCTTCACCAGACAGCCACGCTTGGGGCCCAAGCAGTGCTTGAGTCAGGGAAGGTGGAAGGAAAGGAATGATGTGATTAGGGTAGGTTGGGGAGCCCCCAGTGGGGCCTGAGGAGACCCCCGGGCCAGGGGAAACATTACCATGCCGTGTCCTTCTCTGATCAGAACCCTCCAAGGGCCTTCCACCGCCTTCTTGTTAAACGTCTGCAAGGCCCAGCGCTCACCTCCCATCTCTGCCCCTGGTTTTCTCCTTTCCAGCCACACCAGCCACTCATCAGACTCACCAGGCACATCTCACCTGGGTGCCTCAGCTCCAGCATTTCCCTGCACATCCTTCTGGCCAGTTCCCTCACTTCTATGTCTTTACTCAAAAGTCGCTTTCTCAGCAAGCCCTATCCTGAACATCCAGCCCTCTCCCCAGTTTTTACATATATAGTCTGTGATATGGTTTGGCTGTGTCCCCACCCAAATCTCATGTTGAATTGTAGCTCCCATAATTCCCATATGTTGTGGAAGGGACCTGGTAGAGGTAATTGAATCATGGGGGCAGGTCTTTCCCGTGCTGTTCTCATGATAGTGAATAAGCCTCAAGAGATCTGATTGTTTTATAAAGGGGAGCTTCCCTGCACACTCTTTCTTACCTGTCGCCATGTAAGACATGCTTTTGCTCCTCCTTCACCTTCCACCATGGTTGTGAGTCCTCCCCAGCTTTGTGAAACTGTGAGTTCATTAAGCCTCCTTTTCTTTATAAATTACCCAGTCTCACTTACGTCTTTTTCAGCAGCATGAGAACAGACTAATACAGTCTCCATTCATTTGGCTTGTTCGTTGTTTCCCTGACCGGAACATGGCTCTGTGAGGTCAGGGATTTGCTTTGTTCTCTGTTGAGTCCCTCAGACTCAGAACAGCATCTGGCACCTAGTAGGTACTCAACCAATACCAGTAAAATGAACAAATAGGGCATTAGCAGTGGGTCGTGGTGGGAGTCAGAAAGCCCCCTGCCTACTAGAGATTCCCCAAAACTTTCAGAGGGAGTGGAAAGGGGACTACAGTCCTGTGCCAGCAGGTAGGAGCACAAAGCCAGTGAAGGCATGGCCAGGGCAAATTCCAGCTGTGTCTGGTTAATTCCTCCCCAGTTCACTTAAGCAAATGATTGTGCACAGTTACACAGACTGACAGGGCACGCTTAAGAGCTTTTCAGGTAGTTCCACAAAATATGGTCAGTGATAAGCAATCTCCACTGCTCTCCCAGGACTCCTCTGTAAATTTCTTATACTGGAGAATTACTGGACTTCTCTCCCAAGCATCCAGAATAGGACTGTGCATGGAGTAATTACCCCGAAATATAGGGAGAAGGAAGATAAAGAGGGAGGCAGGGAGAGAAGGAGGCTGTGTCTTCTTCTTGCCTCTCTCTGTCTGTCTTTCAAATCTCACCAAGAAAGGCTCAGAATCAAAAAGACTCCACTGAAGGGTCCAAAAATCCCTCCTCCCAGAAACCCAGGCACAAAGGGCAATGAGGTGGAAAGACCCACAGACTCTAGAAAACTGACCTAAGATGCCCTCAGGAAGTGTCCAGCTCAAACCACAGAGCCACAGAGAGCCAGAGAGTCAAGCCAGGAGTTCTCTTCCTTCCTTGAAACCCAGCCCACGGTGTCCCCAGAGCTCTGGCAGACATGTTGATACCTGTCTTCCCTCCTGAGTCTCCTCAGTCTCCAAGGTGCTTGTTACAGAAATCCTCACCATCAAGCCTTGAAGGGAGGATTCCCTCCAGAGGACACTAATCACTCTACCCTTGAAGAGAAAGGTACAGTTGATGGGTCTGTGCAAAGCATGACATTTCTGACATTAACAGGCAAACAGGCTGACTCCTTCCTCATTGTTGACATTGAAATTCTCCCTGAGGGACCCAGCCAGCAGTCATTCCTGCTCATCCCCAGGGTGCAGGGAGCTGCAGCTTGGCTGGCCCTATTCAGAGAGGCTCCATGATGGCTGTGCTTCCCTTGTTTGTGGAGCCTTGGAACTCACTGTCAGCTTTGCCCACAAAGGGTGTTAGCCCCTTTTATCAGCTAAGCAATGAATATTTAAGCAAGTTTATTCTATGCCAAGCTTATTGCTTGGGTACTGAAATATTAAGATTACTCAGATGTGTTCCCTATCCTCATATAGCATCCAACTTAGTGGGAAGAGCAAACACATAGAGAATGTAATCAATGCTCTGATCAAGGGTGTATAAGATGCCATTGGGTCCCTGTAGGTGAGGGGAAATGCGGCAGAGGGAAGGCTTCCTAAAGGAAAGGATGCTTGAATTGAAGAATAAGTATGATCCTCAAGCTCACTCCAGGGCAGTACACCCCAAAGTAGAGGCCAAAAAGGACTAGGATGCAGATGGAGGAAAGAGCAGTCTGTGGGGCTCAAGGCTGCTGGACAGGTGGCTGTACAGATCTGAAACCAAGAAGCCAGACCCAGAGCATCCAGAGCCTCAGCAGGCTGAGGGTAGCCCATGGACAGGGGCAGGAAGAACCACAGTGAAGACTGCAAGACTGAAAGCCTTGGGATTAGCGTTATTATTTGGAAATAGTTTCTGAACCTACAAGCAAGCGTCCCAAAGTCCAGCATGGTAAGCATCACAAAAAGGTACTCTTTAAAGTGGTACTGGGTGCAGTGACTCATGCCTGTAAACCTGGCACTTTGGGAGGCCAAGGTGGGCATATTGCTTGAGCCCAGGAGTTTAAGATCAGCCTGGGTAACCCCATCTCTACTAAAGATACAAAAATTAGCCGAGTATGGTGGTGTACACCTGTAGCCCCAGATACTCAGGAGGTTGAGGCAGGAGGATCACTTGAGCCCAGGAGGTCGAGGCTGCAGTGAGCTTTGCCGCTGCACTCCAGCCTAACAGAGCAAGACCCTGTCTCAAACAACACAAACAAACCACAGAATGGCAAGTGCATTATTTGGGGTCCAACTGCAGGCTGATCTTGGGTGTCTACTCTAAAAACTTTATCCCTGGAGCTGATTCCCTAGTCCAGTGTACCCCAATTCCACTGCACTGCCCCTACCTCTCCTAGAATGTATGTTTAATCAATCCCATCATAGATGAGAGAAAACTGCAGCTGGAGACGTTAAGGGGCTTATCGCTGAGCTCACAGCCCTGACCACAGCCCTACCTGCAAATTAATGCGCCAAGACGTGTTGTCTGACTTGAGGACTGGAGAAACTTTAGTCCCCAGGAGGCTATTCACTTGGTCTGTACTGGTTCATACTTGTTGTTAAACTATTGAAATACCTTCCTAGCAGTAGCAAACAGCTGCCGCCTAGAATACCTCCAGGGCCCCCCTGCAACCCCAGGTGCTCTGGCCCTTTTCTTGGAACGCTCCAGTTCTTTTCACCAATCGGCAACTCAAAGACCCAGCCAAGAGCCCTAGGACCCTGCTCTAGGCAGTGTTGAGCATTCCTGTCAATTGGTTAGTACTGTCCCTTGCCAGTTGTGTGCCAAGTATATTTTGACTACCACTTGCTTGGGTCCTTCCTAGGTGGGCCCCTGTGAATGACAGCGATGGGTTTCTGGAGACCCACTCAGGTCATTTGCTTCCCCACGGTCATGCCCAGTCCTTATTGTGCATGACCTGTTTTTCATAAAGTTCTACCAACGATTACATAGGGCACCTGGGAAATGCCATAATGTGGTCTCAGTGATAATGCCCACAGTGCCTGACACACAGCCCATTGATAAGAGTGGAGCTTACAGATACATCCTGGCAGGTCCATGCTAATTCATGGAGACAGGTGGGAAGTGGGGCAGGAAAGAGCTTGCAAAGCTTTGAGCAATGAATGCAACAAAAGCCACAGCTCTGAGCGTTGTGCGTGGGGTAACTGGCCAAGCAAGAGGAGCACATCTGGAGGCCCTGCCAAGGCTTTTGAGGTTCCTGAAGCTACTGATGCTGAAAGTAGGAATTCCTGCATGAAGAGTTCTGCTTCAGTGGGCAGCCCAAACAAAGTGCTGGCCCCACTGGCTCATGCTCCAAAACTGCAGTGGTACTGAGATTGCACAATGGAGTGGAGAGGAAATGGGCTTCAGAGTGAAAGCGGTATTGTAATGCTGCCCAGCCCTCTCTAGATCGGACTGCCTCACCTTCTAGGACCAGATTCCCTGGAGATCCCCTTCTGCTGAAGTTGAGTTATTTTGCCAGCTCTTGCCATTGCTGGAGATAGAAATTCTGAGGAGCCGGTGGCTTTTTGGAGGAACTGCAGGAGAGGCTGTAGCCCAGACCTCTTCCTAGGCAAGAATCTAGTACTCATATATGCTCCTTGGATTGGAGGACAAGGGAATTGGAGGAGTCAAATGGCATGGTTGCTGCTGGAGGTCAAAGTGGTTTAGGGCTCCCACCTCAAGGCTGGGCCACAGGAATGGTCAAGTCCTGCCAAGGGGTCAGACAGAGCCACCCAGGACGCAGCTTACCTGGCTGAGGACCCCTGGCCTGCTGCCCAAGCTGGTCTGTGTACTCTCTGGAAGCAGCAGCTCTGCTTCCTGTCCCTCAGGTTGAGCACCTTTAGGGAGGTGTTCCCAGGAAACCACTGGAGCCTTCTTGTTTCTTGTGGTTTACTCTGTTTACTGTGTCCCTCCCTCAGGGAGAGGGGATCGCTGAGAAGGCTTTGAGGGTGGGTGGGGAGCGGGGGCTAGCTTTTGCCCTGCAGCCAGTTCTGTAGCCACTGCTTTCTGTTTCCGCCCTCAGGCCATGCTCATAGCAAAGCTCTGGTTGTTTGGTGATGAGATCTAGAACCCAGTGAAAGGAGGCAGGAGAAACTAGGACAGGCAGGTTGGGGTGCCAGGTATCTGCCTGCCGTGGGCCCCGAGACCCTCTGTGTCTGAAGTGCACTTGGGGTGCAAACCCAGATGGTCCTGTCTCCTGGTCCTCCTCCCAGAGTGTACTGGGGACCCCTTCTCTCCCCACTTCTGGGTCTGCTATTCCCTCCCTTTGGGAAAGACCCAGAGTCCCTTCAAGCCTTCGCTTTCTTCACTTGTGAGATGAAAACACACTGTCAGGCTGCTATAAACAGTCCCTGTGAGGTCGGCTTTGGGAAAGATGAAGGCTAAGCATCAAATAATGCAGCAAGCATTGCTGAATATCCCAGATAAGAATTCATAAAGAATGTTTTCCTTTTCTTCCACTCGTCACTTTAAAAACAGCTTTATTGAGGTATAATTTATGTACCATAAAACTCACCCATTTTAAATGTACAATTCAATGGTTTTTCAAAAAACTTTTCTTCTACTCCTGCAGTGCCTTGTTGCATGCTTTATTTTGAGTTAAAAAGAAGAGGGCTAATTGAATGTTCAGAAATGTACATTTCTCTTGTCGGCTTTCAGTAAACTCCTGCTCGCTGACTTCCAATGGTGAGAAGTCACCATTATTCCCACTAAAGAGCTTGATGCTTGGGCCTTGCCCGAGAAGCCCAGACCATGCTTGCAGAGCATCAAAGCCCAGTTCACCCGAGCACTGCTAATGAGGGCAGGTCTCACACCACCACGCAGAGGGGTCACATCATAAACAGCCGGAACAGCAGCGTTCAGCCTCGGCTGCCTTCAGCTTGCCATCTGCTGCGTCGCCTTCACAGCCGGCGGACCTGCCCTCCCCCGTCTTCCAAACACCCAGCCTTGAGATCCAAATCCCAGCCTTTGTGCCTGGTCCCAGCCAAAGCCAGGCACTGAGACCTGTGGAAAGCCGGCTGGTCTGGGAGACAGGAAGCCTCAGCCTACCCTCATCTCCAACACTGGGCAAATCCCCAGCTCCCTGAGCCCTGTTTCTCTTCATAAGGTGGAGCCAGTGTTTGTGTTTTACTTGAGAGAGAAGGGGCACTTCGGCACATCATAGCGGCACTCTTCTTATATCCAGCAAAGCAAGATGTTATGCCTCTGCTTGTGATTAGGCTCCCAAAGGACAATTTTCAGATTTTTGAAAACATCCTTTAATATGTCAAGCACCCGAATAATGTTAAGTAAATGCACTATTCTGTTGAGTGGAGGGCTTCCCTTCTTCTCTGTTTCTAGAGTTGCATTCAAACATGAGTCAAAGGTCTTTTGCCAATGGCCCCCACAATTAGGCTTTCTCTCCCTGGAATCCTCAGAGCTGCCAAAAGAACAAAGTGGAATCTGACAGCAAAGAGCTTGGAACTAATCTGGAGGAAGGAGCCCTGACAGTCTCAGGTCCAACACTATTAAAATCCTCTGCACGAGGACGTTATTCAGCATGGCAAAGGCAAATCCAGGATGGCTTCCTCTGGCACCTGAACAGTGTTGCAGGGAAGAAGAGAGGCTTCTTCAGGATGCCTCAGCCCAAAGTAGGGTGGGGTCTGCCATCCAGAGAGATGCTCCACTGCAAGGCGGAGTGTAGACTTCATTAGGGGCTGAGCCCACCAGACTGAGGAGCTCTGGAGGCAGCTCTGCCCTAGATTGGCTATGTGACCCTCATTAAGCTCTTAAACCTCTCTGAAGCTCGGCTTGCTCATCTGTTGAATGGGGATAATAATTTCTATGTCTAAGCTTGTTGCAAAGATTAAGTGATATGATGGACACCAGGAAAGTGCTTAGCAAACCATCAGATATGTGGTAAAGTGTGTTAATAGTTTCCTATGGCACTGTAGCAAACCATCACAAACTTAGTAGCTTGACAATGCAAATGTACTATCTTACAGTTGTGAAAGTAAGAAGTCTGATAGGGTCTCACCAGGCTATAATCGACGTGTTGGGAGGACCATGCTCCTTTCTGGAAGCTCTGGAGGAGAGATTCTGTTTCCATGCCCTTCCCAGTTTCCAGAGGCTGCCTGCATCCCTTGGCTCATGGCCTCTTCCTCCATCTTCAAAGTCCACCACAGTGGGTCAAGTCCATCCCACACTGCAGCACTCTGATCTTCTCTTCAGCCCCCTCTGCCACATCAAGGACCCCTATGGTTGCATTAGGCCCACCTGGGCAATCCAGGCTACTCTCCGTCTTTAAAAGTCAGCTGAATTCACAACTTTAATTCCATATGCAACCTTAGTTCCCTTTTGCCATGTAAGGTAACATATTCACAGGTTCCAGGGATTAGGATGTATACATCTTTGGGGAACCATTATTCTGCTGCCATAGCAAGAGTCCAATCATTGTGTGGCTTTTCCCATCTATTAAAAAGAGATTCTAATACTTCATTCACAGGGTTATAGTGAGGCAAAACACCAATAGCTGACATTTGTAAAGAGCCTACCATGTCCAACACTACTCTGAGCAAAATGGCTCTGTCCACCCCAACACTCACTGAGTGTGAACATACCCTGTACAATCTGGACGGGGCTGTCATCCAGGTTCTCCAAAGGTGCAGTGCACCTGAGGGCTGCAGGTGGCCATGAGCTGTGGAGGGGCCTTATCTCTGCCTACTCCTCCCTGACTTTGAAGGCCTTTTGGCATTTCCTCCCTCATGCACTCACTAATGAGGAAGAAAGGAGAGCCTTAGATGGTGCAAGGCAGGGACTGAGGCAGTCGCCCTCCTGCCTCCCTGTTTCTTCCTGACCCACACAGACGGAATCATTACAGTGTCCAGCTGGCTTCCTGCTACTGTTCTTTGGACTTAGGTGTTGGTATCTGGCTACTCTAAGTGTGGCTTTCAAAACTCCCTAAAGTGACAGTTCTATCAGTAGTTTGTTGTTGCTTTCATTCGGGGAGGGGGATACAGAACCCTCTGAGAAAAAATGTTAAAATTGTTTTTCTTTATAAACTACCCAGTCTCAAGTATTCTTTTATAGCAATGCAAAATGGATTAAGACAGCCAGGGATAGAGGAATTTGGCCCTGCACCCTGGGAGCTACTGGCAAGAGTTAGGGAAGGCAACTCCAGCTACGTGGGCTAGACTCAGGAAGGGTGGTAGGTGCCAGCAAAAGACCAGAGTTAGTTCAGTCTGGGCTGACATGGCAGGAAGGACAGGAAGACATCTGACTCTGCAAGCTTTGTCCAGATATTACAGGATGATCTCTCTCAGTCAGAAAAATCCCACTCCACTCCTGACGGGCTGGCACTGCTGTGTCTTTCCTCCCCTGCAAGGGGGACTTCTGGGCCTGGGTGTGTCTGAGTGCGCAGTTGGGATGGCTGGTGCAGGTAGGAGCAGCAGGGCTCAGCATGTGCACACACACTCACAGAAGTGGAAATAGCCTTGATTAGAAATTATGCAGAATGAAAGCTGCTATTAAAGGGTCAAGTTTTTACACTCCGTGCCAACTATATAAAGTACATATAAAAAAACTCATTTTAGAGAGTGACAAATGTCTGTATCTTAGGAACCAGAATTTATATGTGCCATTACTTGCTACTTTAAAACAATCCTTTAAAGCTAGAATTCTGCCTAGGAGAGATATAATAAACTCTGAAGCACATACCATTATCCCCCTCCCCCACCTGCCACCGAGCTGACAGCCTGGAGCTGACACCCAGACTTCTAAATATACACTACACTGTTCACACATAAAACAGTGTTCCCAGTGTTTCCACACATCAATCTACTGGAATGAACAAGCCAGACCAACCCTGCTAATGTTAAAGAGGCATGCTTCCCTGACACAGACATGCAGATGGGAACAGCTGGGCCGGACAGAGAGAAAGCAGTGTGGCCCTTTGCCAGTAGGACAGCCTGTAGCCCAGCACAACGCCAGACGCCTGCTGCAGCCGTGACTCCTTTCAAGGCCCTGCTGCAAGAGTCCTTGCTTTGGGAAACCTGCAGCCTGAATGAAGCTGCAAAAATCGCGTGTGCCTTTCTTCTGTACTATTACTCTATCAAGTGCTCCCCTGTCTCAAACAGCCTCTCCCAGGAGGCGTGCCTGTTTCCAGTTTCTTTCTTCTGGTCTTAATGGGAAGCGGGGTGCTGTAGGAATAGCAGCAAGCATCAGACTTCACCCAGAGGGCAGTTAGATTACAGATCACGGGGTCCTACCCCAGAGTTTCTCATTCAGCAGTCTGAGGGGAGGTCTGAGATTGTGCATTTCTAGCAAGTTACGAGAGGATGCTAAGTTTGCTGGTCCACAGTCCCCACTCTGAGAATCACAGCTGTAGAGGAGGGGCTTCCTAGTCTTGGCTCTCAGTACATTCAGTGTGTGGCTGTGGCAAAGAAGTCTTTCCTTTTTTTTTTTTTTTTTTTTTTGCGATGGAGTCTTGCTCTATCACCCAGGCTAGAGTGTGTAGTGGCATGATCTCAGCTCACTGCAACCTCCACTTCCTGGATCCAAGTGATCCTCCCACCTCAGCCTCCCTAGTAGCTGGGATTACAGGCTCCTGCCACTATACTCAGATAATATTTTTATTTTTTTAATTTTTATTTTTTTATTAGTGGTGGGGTTTCACCACGTTGGCCAGGCTGGTCTCGAACTCTTGACCTCAAGTGATCCACCCACCTTAGCCTCCCAAAGTGCTGGGATTACAAGCATGAGCCATCGCACCTGGCCCTTCTTTTTCTTTAGGCTGTCCTTTTCTCATCAGTAAACACAAGGTGATCTCTAAGATCCCTTCATGCCCTAAAACGTCACAATTCTAAGGTGGCTCAGATCACTGATTGTGGCTTACACAGGGCCTGGTGACTTTCACTCAGAAGCAGAATGTTCGGTGGAACCCTTAGGCCTCTAGTTCAGATCCAGAGAGGTTAAATGCCTCGCCTGAAGTCACACAGCCAGGCAGCAGCTGATTCTAGGACTGGGAAGTAAAAAAGGGTCCTGATGCCCTCATTCCTGCTCAGTGCTCCCTCCACCACCCAGGAGGGGTCCTGCAAAATGACTTTGGGAAAAGGCAACCTGCTCGAAGAACAAGTATTTGGGATATCAGCCAAACCCCAGAGCCTGAGCCCTGGGCACACCAGCAAACCTCCTCTCTCAGATACCCTTACCTGTGTTGGTGCCTGGGTCTAGATGTACAGCATGCACCTGCCCCTACAGGACAGGCAGGTGGGAGGGTAAGCAATGCTCTGCAGTGTGGAGAGAGAGCATATCAATCACAAGACCCTGGAACTATTAGTCCAGGCTCCCACAAGAGAGCAGGGTTCCTGTTTCCCTCAGTTATCACTGGTTGTATCCTCACACATGGACATACACACTCAGACAGACAGACAGACAGACACACACACACACACACAGAGAGAGAGAGAGAGAGAGAGAGAGAGCTCCAGAAGCCCACAGCAGCCTACAAAAGCTCATCCTGAAAACAGATTCTTCTAGCCCCAAGTGGTTGCTCACTGCATGTAGCAAGAGCATTAAAAATGTGTCATTTCAAAGATGAGAAAAGAACACTTGTAAAAACAAACTTGCAAGAAGAAATATCATTCAGTTAACTAGCCCACATCTGATTCTTTAAATGCAGTGTACGATGCAGAAGGATAAATACGAGCTAGGGCCCCGGCGAGTTTGAGGTCTGCTCACACACCCCTGGGAGCCCCAGCTGTGGTGGCCCCAGGGCTGAGCGTGCCATCACTCCCAGCAGCTGTCGGCTCACTGGACATCTTTTCATTACTGTCCTAAGTCGTAAATCTCTCACCCCCAGCAGTCACAGCTGTATTTCATCAGGGAAAAGTGGATTTGTCCTTCGAAAAAAGTGAACAAACAGGCCCTCCCAATGCCAGGCCCGGCAGGATCGGGAAAGGCTTTGAATCCACGTCAAAGAAGTCATCAAAGGAAATAGGCCATTTTCAAACAAAATCCATTTTTTGAGCATGACGGTAAAAATATTTATCACATGAAAGACGTGAAACCTTTATGATGTCTCGACGCTCTGTACTATGAATGCAGTATGTGTACGGCGGAATGTGTGCAAAAACCGTCATGCTCATGATTTTGAAAGGGGGAAAAATTAGTCCTTTCCATCTGGCAAATTCTTAATTTACCAACCCAGTCGTGCTCTGTGAGCACCTGAGGCAGAGGAAGGAGGCAGTCCCGGCCTGCAGCCAGACAAAATAAGCAAAGGTTTTGGACAAAGAAACTCTGCACATCCAAGATGTAGTGAATGGGGTCCCAAGCTTATCTATCTCTGTTAGCCATGGGCTTTGGAAAGCATCTACACTGATAGCTCCTGTACAAGGTCAGGCAAGGCTTCTTCAGTGGGTCCCAGGATTTTCCACAAAGTCTAAACGTTATTCCATAATCGTGAGCTTTTGCTCCACAAATGGATTTTTAAAGTGAACAAAAAAGCCTGTGCCCAGAAAGGATCTTGAGAGGCCAAGCCAGCCTTCCCGGGAGATTCGAGGTCTCCTAGGCTCAGATCTAAGGAGGACTCTGCTCAGAGGCCCTGCAGCCCTGAAGTTCCTCCTCCACACCATGCCTCAAAGTTAGTGGGCACCCAGAGAGCGGGCACCCTGATGCATAGTCTCTCTTGGTCCCATGAACATCTCCTCTTCAGGGAGGAGGCATGGGCCCAGAGCTAATGCCCTTTTCTCCTGGTTGGTGGCTCAGAAAGAAGCTCCCTCGTGGGCCCTGGTGCACTGAGGAAGACACATTGGCTTGTCCTACTTTTTTCTGGGTACCCACAGAGAAGTGAAAATTAAAGTCTGTGAATTTGGCATTATAAATGAAATGAAATTCATTTATTCGATTAATATGCATCAAGATACAGCTGCGCAGAGAGCAGCATAGCCTAATGATGAAGTGCAAACCCTCTGAGTCACACTGCCTGAGTTTGGAGCTTGGCGTCACTACTCACTAGCTGTGTGACCTTGTACAAGTCACTTAACTTCTCTGTGCCTCCGTTTACTAATGTGGAAAATTGGGGATAATCATATTACCTAGTTCCTTGTGGGGTTATTGTGAGGACTGAATAAGTTAGTAACAGAGCCTTTCACATTCTACGGGCAACATAGCTGTTGTTACTATTTTTGTTACTGGTCAGGTGCTAGGCTGGGAGCTGGGGATGGAATTACGGGCAGTGGGGAGTTGTTGGGATGGCTGCTCATTATTTCTTGTCTTCCCCACTAGCTTCAAGTACATAGAGTACACACAGTAACTTAGAACACAAGGCAACTTCTCTATCCTTATCCCACGGGGACCCTGGGCAAGGTGCCTTAGGATACCTGAGGAAGGTCTGTTGCTGGATCCTCAACCCCATTCCTGCTGAGGTCAGGGGAGGAAGGGATGTCAAGGAGGCCGCATTGGCACCGGGAGCTGAATGCCACAGTGGGAGGGTCTCTGTATTTAGATTGATTTCCCCGAGACTGGGGAGTTGGGGTGGGCAGGGTTGTCTGTCACGCCATGTAGCCCAGGGCTAGGAAGCAGAGATTCCCACCTTATGGAGCTGTCACTGTGCATGAAAACACCAAGGATTACTCGAAGCTTGAGTGCTGCTCCCTCTGATCCTGGGGCTTGTGATCCATATCCATGGCAGTTCAGTAGCCACAGAAACCAAAGCCACCTGGCCATGAGGTCTGGAAACATAGCTTAGGAAGGGTTAGAGTGCCCTCTGGGAACCGGAGAAGTGACAAGGCTGGAGGTGACAAGCTTCTCTGCTGTTAGGGCTGATCAGGGGTAGAGAAATGTAGTGCCTAGACCACTGCACAACTCGCTTCACCCACCTGTATAAGACATACCACAGTTAGTTCCTGGACCATGGACCCGGGCAAGGTCAGCTGGCTCCCTATTAACCTTTTCTCTTCTGCCAGGCCCCAGGAGGATGTGGAATTACTGGACAATATTTATGTAGGGTACTCAGCTATCTCTAGGGGAGGGGCTCGCACTGTCGTACTGCTGAGCAGTTCTGCCTTCTTCCCTGGCCTCACTGCATGGCTCACCAGTGCTCTGCTCAGCATAGGGAGTAGGAAGGTCTCCCAGATGTGGATATGAGCCAAAGTCAGGGCCCAAAGGAACCATAGGAGGCATCCATCCAGACCAGTGCTTCTCAGCCCTTCTCAATCATAACCTACAAGGAGAACTGTATTTTTTGCATTTCACCCATTACACACAAACACATATAAGGGAAACGAGGTTACAAAACAATCTTTAGCATGACTATGTGTGATTAACTCTGACATATTCTATTTCATTCTATAATATTCTATTAAGAAGGAATGCTGTTCATGACCTAGTAAATTGATTTCATGGCCTGCTGGGTGGGTTGTGACTGCATTTTGCAAAACACTGATCTAGATCAACGGACTGTATTTTATAAACCAATGCCACCTTTACATGAATGCTGAAATCTCTACCCTCCTTTCATGTTACTTGAAATTTGAAAACAAATTAGGTATCACAATTGAAAACAAATAAGAACAATGGCCATTTTGAAATATGATTTTTCAAAGTACATGTGCCACTTAACTTTCCCAAGATTTTGATATGGACACCCAGGAAAGGAGGGATGATCCCCCATTGAAAATAACTTATTTACAACTGAGGTTTCCAAAAGAGCCTGTGGAGCCCCTTTGGGGAAAGTGGACCCTGAAGGGGTGTGAGGGGAGTCTGAGACCCCTCTTTCCCCCTTTGCCAGAAGAGTTCTAATTTAGTCTGTTTACCTATTAGGATTTTGCATAAGAAACCCTTTAAAGAAAGGGTCTGTGGCTAAAGAAGGTGTGCTTTGAACCCTGAAAGCTAATGAGTTCATCTGTCTCCTTTCTCAGGGGGAAGAATAAGGCGAAGGCATTTGTTCTATCAGAGAGGTTGGGGGACTTGCTAAAGATGACACAGAGAGGTAAAGTTGGGGCAGGAATGAGGGGGAAGCAAGACAGAAGGAAGACCTGGGCAGGGTGTTCCTGAGCTCTTCAAACCACTTCCAAAGGCCTGGCAATAGGACACATGCAGATCAATGAAAGGACCCAATTACTTGGCTTTAGGTGCAATTTCTAGAAGGCTCAGAGTAGAAAAAATTCTTACCTACTGGGAGTCAGAAGCCCTGTTTAACAGCTACATGTGTCTTTGATTAATAAAAGATGGAAAATGAACTGATCATCTCTGTGCACAGTCTGTATGTGCGGAGGAGAACGTCTTCTGAACCTGGGGCCCAGGAGGCGGGAGGCTCTTAATGGAGAGAAGATAGACATCACCATGTGTGCCCAGCGGCTGCATACACTGCATGTGCCCATGGCAGGCAGGAGGGCTCTGCTGTCTCTCCACACTGACATGCAGAAGCCACACTGAGGATCAGGGTTCATGGCTCTATAGCAACTACTACATCAGGTGCTGCTGCCCTAACCTAGGTCACCCACGGCTCCATGGTCAGAAATCTTCCCAGTGCCACTGGTTCCGCTGCAGCTGCCACCCCTGCCCCTTCACAGAGCCCTTTCTTACCCAGAGCCAGATGAGAGAGGTGATATGACAGAGGCTTTTCTCCCAGCTTCCAGCAACATCCTCTGAACACGGCAGAGGCGCCGTGCCAGTCTGATGGCCAGATGGAGACATTCAAAGGGAACCACTCTGTTTGCCAGAGCAAGCCCAGGTCCCCATCATAAATGTCCCCAAGGATTGGAATCAGCCCAGGAGACATGCCCACACACTCATGCATTGTGCACATTCAGGGCACAGACAGGCACCATGGCTGAGAACACAGTTTAACCCGAGTTCTCAATCCTGGCTACACATTAAGTCAACTGAGAATGAGATAGATCACATCAAATTAAGAATGCCCAGGCCCAACCCTGGTTGAGTCAAAATCTCTGGAGGTGGGGTTCGGGGTATCTCTTTTGTTGTATTTCCTTTCATTGTTTTCTAAACTCTCCAGGTGATTCCAATATGCAGCCAAGATTTAGAATCACTGGATTAAGGATGGTGGTTTTCAAACTTCAGTGTGTATACAAGAATCCACCTGGCAAGTTTGTTAAGATGTTCACCCCAAGTTTGTTAAGATGGAACACCCCAAGATGTTCCATCCCAAGAGATTCTAGAGAAGAAGGTCTGAGTCAGGATAATTACTAAGAAGTCATTAGAAATTATTCCCTCCCTAATCAGCAGAACTTCAAGTCAACTAGAAACATCTTAAATCTCAAATAACAAAGCAACCCTTCCTGTCTTATCCCCTGAGAAAAATACTGTAATCCTTTTGTATATCATAAATGTTGTACTGGTAAAATACCATGCCTTCTTTCAGATGTGATAATATGTTATCATTATCCTCTGTCCCACAGCCTTTGGAAGTTTAATAACTTATGACTGCAAGGTCTATTTTCCTCATCTGAACATCATAATGGTTCATCTTCCTTGCCTGAGCATGAAAAGACCCACCTCTCCAAGGCAAGTTGTTGAGGGCTCCTGAATATACTCAGGTGTAGAAAGAGAAGTCTGTCAAGGACCCAGGCTGTAGTGGTCCCAGGCACCCACCGGTGAGTGCTCCCCTCCTTGCTGCCTGCCATGCAGCTCTAAGAAACAGCCAAGTCTTGCTTTAAGATTCTAAGTCTTTTCTCCATACCACAAACTTCTCACATGTTTCTGAAGCAGTGTTCCCCAGCATACACTTTGAGAAACAGATTTTTAAAAAGCTTCCAACCAGCCCTTGCTCCAAAGGCAGGTGAGGCTGGGGCTACAGGGAGGTTGCTGGGAGTCAAAGCCCGGCCAGGTTGTAGGACAGAGGATCTCAGGGACTCTTCATTGAACCCCACTTTCCTGAGTCACTTGTAGTTAAGATTCTCGGGTCTAGGGGCTTTGTCAAATAGGACGCTCGCTAATGCTGGTCTACCACTCCACTTCAAGGATGACCAGCTTTGTGAGCAGCTGTCACTGATGGGATGTGGCAGATTCTCCAGGTGCTGGTGATGGGGAAAATGTTATTAACCACCGAAAGAAGGATATAGGAGTCCAACAGGCTCCCTGCCTTCAGTGACCTTTGTTCTCCAGTGTGAGATGTATGGTTGAATGAGTATTGCTGGTGTGCCATCATTGCACATGGGCTGGCTGGCTGGCTGGACAGATGGACAGTCTTATGGACAGATGGCCATACAGCTGTCGCCAGGGTTTGGTAGGGACCGTGTGTCAGGCACAACCACTGCCTCTTCTCAAGAGGCCACCAGGACACAGCACTCTTTAACCACGTCACTGTGAATCAGCCAGCTCTGAGGATATTATTTTTTTGGATCCTGGTAGCCAAGAAAAGCAGTCTGAGTTGCTATAAACACAAAGGCGCCCGTCTGCTTTCTTGCCTCTGTGAATGTCTCAGACAGTGCAGAACTAACGAAGGCCCCAAACCACAGTACCAGACTGTTCCCAGGGACTTCAGAGAGGGAGCAGATGAAAGGCATGGAGACAGCTCTGAAAGCCTGCCCCTCATTATAAAGTGCTTCTAAGCTTCATAGCAATAGGCAGTCCTTGTCAAGTTTGTTGTTACGGCTACATCTTTTACAGGGTCCAGTACAGATCTCCATGGCAGAGACAGGCTGCTGCAGGGCTCAGCAGAAGCCCCTGTCCTCTAGAGAGCAATCCCTCATCCCCTGACCCCTAATTCACTTCTTCTCTAAACCTCACTGGATCTGCCTCTTGGTGATCAACCTCTGACTTGTTTTCAGTTTGATCCATGACGGTCATTTAGGGCTCCTCAGATAGGCTGTGAGCTCTCTGAAAGCAAGGATCATCCACGCCCTTGTCAGCTTAGGGTCTCAGGGCTGGCTACATGGATGGTGTTAAGTGGATTTGCTAATGGGTGGACTGTGAGTTGGTTGTTGGGGAAGGAGTATAGGCTCCCTTAGGTGTTTCCAGCTTCCTCTTGCAGACTTTTCCAAAGGTATTTAGGGGCTCAGGTGGCAGTTAGACATGGGGCCTTTTCCAAGGACCCCCTCAGCCTGTCTTCCACTCAGCTCCATTGGAGAAGAGCATGTTTAAGGACACAATAATTCCATCAGGTCCCCAGAATAGGGTCCCTAGCCACAAGCTTTCTAAAACATCACAGTTCTCCAAGTGAATTTTGTTCTTTGAATGAATCCAAGTCCTGTTTGCTTGCCTTTGTCACTGCTTCCCATAGGAATCTTTAGAGAAAGACTGTCCCTCCAATCTGCTTCTGCCTCTCAGGTTACTTTTGCCAATTGACAGGGACACTTGGATGGGGATGGTTTTGAAGCTGTACCCAAGATGCTTCCCTGCCTTGAGAAGTCTCACAGCCAGCCCCCATCCATGCTTGGCCACAGCTGTTACTTTCATTGTGTCACTAAGGGCAGGGACCCTGGACCACCAGGTTCAAGGCCAGGTCTTTAGGCCTTAGGCCCTAAGGTTGAGACCCAGGCACCAAGGGACATCCACATTCTGTCTGTACATAGTCCCGTTGCGGGCATGGGGGAAATTGTGTGGTTATGCCCTACATTCAGATCTTGGTCTATGGATGGGAATTTCCATCTTAGAAGACAAGAAGAAGAATCCTATCCCTCTCCATTTCTCTCACTTTCCGTCTTACATCAGGGTGTGAGGAAGGCACTATCCTCCACGCAGTTGGTTAGGCAAATGAGCATGCTGTAGACCCCATTATTCCTATGCTAGAGGCTTGGGGATAGTGATAGGATGACTAATCACTAGCTCATTTTGATCTTTTGGTCTGTATATGATTCCTGTCTACTGCTAAGCTAGTGAGGTATTGGGAAAGACAGGAGATTGACTGAAAGACCCCTTTCAGACTCCACTAGCTGGGTCCCTTGGCAAATTCTCAGACCCCTTCCTTCCAGAGAGATTCTTCCTGCCCCTGTGAGCCCTGTGCTGGGCAGCATCTCCCCATGATGGTCCCCACACCTACAGACCAGGAAGGACAGCCAGGAAGTGCAGGTGCCATGGTGTGTCCATGCTGCATCCTTAGCCTCTGACCATCTGTGGCCCCGGGACACAACTGTGCTTAGTGGGATGTTTTCCCCCTCCAGGTCCCCCTCCTAAAAACCTTTGCCTGAGAGTCAAATGTCCCGCCAAATGGCTTCTTGATTTCTCCCCATCTATACTCGGGGCTGGGCACATCAATATCCCTCTCTCATGTGTCTTCTTTCCCTGCCTTTCCTTGGGACCATTTTCTTCCATCATCCATGTGCTTTAGTCTCCCCCATCTAAGAAAACCTTCTCTGGGTCCCTCTCATCCTACTCTCTCATTTCCCCCACTTGCTTCCATTCCACTCCTTTTATAAGAGGTCTACACTGGCTTCCTCCCCTCCATCCATCCTTACGGTTGGCTTTCTACCTCTCTCACGGTTGCAGCAGTTCCCCAAGGGCACGACTGTGCATTCAAGTCTCAGAACATGGCATGCGGCTCAGAACCTAATAGATGCACAACAGATGTTTGGTAAATGAATGAAAGAACAAATAAAACCACTCAATAAGTCATGCCCCACTTTAGGCCTCAGTTTGTCACCTATAAAGCAGTGAGTCAGGTAGGACTGGTCCAGTCCTGACATGGTATTGTTCTGGGACTTCCGTGTCCATGGCATCATGACAGGTAGGTGGGAACTGGCTGCTAATCATGGTGTTGGTGGCAATGCAAATCGCAGGCAAGATTCTTGCTGTGATTCGCCAGGTATCTTTCAATACTTCCCTCTTTCCTTCCACTTTTTGGCACGCACCAGCTCTGCCATGGAATTTTTAGCCTAGTAGAGGTGATGTATATAAAGTCCATAACACAGGGCTTGGCACACAAAGTGAAAATAAGAACCCTTGTAGAAGCACATTAAGCAAGAAAACTGTGTCTCAGATAAATGTTGTCATCTGCCTGGGGGTACTCAGCAAGAAAATAAGGTAAGCAGGATAGAAATTCTGTAGTACTTTTCTGATATCATCTCCTGACCAGTGGGTCCATGAGTCAGTCCCCTTGGCTCCTGCCCTGCCCAGGCCCTGACTGGATGTCTATTTGACAAATGAAACAGCTTTGCAGCCTGGCCCTCCCCATCAGCAGTACAGTTGTCCAGGGGCCATGAAGGACCTAGTGAAGAGCTGGTCAGAGAGTGATGGGGACATGGCTGAGCAAGGAGGACAGCAAAACCAGGCTCAGCAGAAAGCCACTTGCAGGACACAATTTGGATTTTATTTAGGGACTGCTTGCAAGATAAGTAGGTATCTTTGGAGTGTGCAGCCAGGAAAGATCAAGCGATCTGTCTCACACTAGGCACAGCTGATAGCAACCAACTCCCATGGCAGGACAGGGACTCTACTACCTAAATGGGGGCCATGTCTCCCATTGTTCTTCACTGTCTGGCTGGAGCAGAGAGAGGGATTTGCAGGGCGCGGTGCCAGTGCCTGGCTATCAGGTTCCCTGGCTCAGAGCAGGTCTAGGACTGGAAGGGTGAGAGGGGTCACATGGGAACAGGGGTACAGCAAGGACAGTCATTTCCTCACTTTCTCTCTGACTTCATGTATTTCTCAGAGCTTCCCTTTTCTGCCCCCATTAAATCAAAGTCAATTCGAGATGGGTATATTCAGAGAGAGGGGGAGGCAGAGAATACACTAAAATGTTGGTAGTTTTTTCTGGGTTGTGCAATTGATGATGATTATTCCTTCTGTAATGAGAAATCAGTAACAAATGGCAATTTATGTGCTTATGGAGCCCCTTCTGAATGTGCAGAGTGAAACAAAGATACAGACTCTTATACACTGAGTCTAGTTAGAGTAATAAAACTAATGATTACAATGCCTGCCTACCTTAAAATCAGCTATGCTATGTTTATAAAAACACAAATTGTTAAGTGTTTCTGTCTTCATTATATTATTTCATTTTCAGAATAAACCATGGGGATGGGTATTACCATCCTCATTTTGTATACAAGGAAATAGAAACTCAAAGAAATGTCTTAGAAAGACTATATATGGGCCAGGTACAGTGGCTCCCACCTGTAATCCTAGCACTTTGGAAGGCTGAGGTGAAAGGATCGCTTGAGCTCAGGAGTTTGATACAGCCTAGGCAACACAGTGAGACCCTGTCTCTACAAAAAATACAAAAAAAAAAAAAAAAAAAAAAAAAAAATGAGTGGGTGTGGTGGTGTGCACCTGTGTCCCAGCTACTCATGAGGCTGAGGTGAGATCACCCGAGCTGAGAAGGTCGAGGTTGCAGTGAGCTGTGATCATGCCATGGCACTCCAGCCTGGGTGACAGAGTGAGACCCTGTCTCAAATAAATAAATAAATAAATAAATAAATAAATAAATAAATAAATAAATAAATAAGATTCTAAAGCAAGTAGGAGGCAGCGGTGCCATCCACAGCACCCACCTCACTCTGCCCTATCCCACTTACTGCTCTTACTATAGCCCCAAACCCACCTCCCTCTAAACAAGGCACTCTCAACCCATCCCTGGTACCTACAGACCCAGAAAACCCCTGGAACTTAACAGCACATTATTAAGTAAAATTAAATAGAATTCAATAGGGCTACTGTCATTTATTTGACTTCTTCAGTGCAAAATACTTCAAGGCAAGAGGTTTGGATGAGTGAAAATGTATTTATTGAGCAATCAAATGAAAGCACTCCAGGCCCAGAATACACTCTTCTATACAACTTATTTTATAAATACAAACCCAGTCTCATTCAAACATTCGAAATGAAAGATTTGCCTTTCAATGGAGAATCTGCATTTCAACATAAAGGTGTCTTAGCTGTTCAATAGAGATGCAAGATCCGATTAATGCTGTATATTTAGCATTTAGAAAGCCTGACGATTCCAGAAGGCTCATTTAGAGTCTAAAGGTGGCAGAGTGTGCAGACGGTGCAGAGTGAAATATGTGAGCTTCACTTTCAGCATCCTGAGTGCCTTCTCAGAAGGAAGGGCTGGAGGGCAGCAGCAGCAGGGCTGTCTTTTTTTTGCAAAGCCAAAGTGTGTATGCACGTAGGGGGAGAGAGAAGCAAGTACACTTCCAAGCCAGTAAGTTTGTTATGCTAACTGAACACCTATTACCTGTCAGGCACCTGGCAGACATTAAGACATTAATAAAATAGACCAAGGCCAGGCGCAGTGGCTCATGTCTGTAATCCCAGCACTTTGGGAGGCCGAGGTGGGCAGATTATTTGAGGTCGGGAGTTCAAGACCAGCCTGGCCAACATGGTGATACCCCGTCTCTACTAAAAACACAAAAATTAGCTGGGTATATTGGTGCATGCCTGTAGTCCCAGCTACTTGGGAGGCTGAGGCAGGAGAATGGCTTGAACCTGGGAGGCAGAGGTTGCAGTGAGCCAAGATTGCAACACTGCACTCCAGCCTGGGCGATAGAGTAAGACTCTGTCTCAAAACAAAACAAAACAAAACAAAAAACAACAAAACAGATGTTAATAAAACAAACCAAGACATTAAGTAAAATAAACCAAGAACCCAGGTCATTACAGATTGTGACATAGTAAGAGAGACTTGGAGGAGAGGTGGTGCTTTAGATAGACTGGTCAATGCAGGTCGTAGGAAGGACACATTTGAAGTGGTATTCAAAGATGAAAATGAGCCAGCCATAGAACTAAGGAGACAGCAAGTATAAAAGACTTGTGGCCAGAAAGAACTCAGGGGGCTCAAAGAACCAAAATGGCACCTGTGTGACTGGCTAACAGTGGTAAAGATAGATAAGGTCTAAGGCTGGGGAACGATCGCACAGGACCTGTGAGCCTTTGTGAGGAGTGTGGCTCTTGTTCTAATAGCAATGGGAAAACTTGGAAGGGTTTTCAGCAAAGAAGGAACAGAATCTGATTAACATAATTGAAAGTTCAAAAGAATGAAAGGAAGGAGGCCAGTTCGTAGCTATTGAGTAGTCCAGGAAAGAAGTGGCTTGGATGAAGCTAGTAGTATTGGATATGGAGAGAAGTATTTAAAGTATATTTTGGAAGTAGAAACACTGGGCTTTAAAGTTAAGTAAGGGTGTATTCGTTCATTCAACAGTCACTGGAGATCAAGAAGTCTGAAGGCCAAGGATTTATTCCTCACTGTATCAACAATACTTTAGGGCTGCAGAGGCTCCTAACCATGGGAAGAGTTGCTGCAGTGCAAGCAGGGAGGCCTCAAATTTGCCACAGATGAGATAACATATATGTATATATTTAATATATTCTAGAAAACATACTAGAGGACATGAGAGATAGCATTTACTCCACAGTTGTCTAAAATGCCCTGACATGCCTTTCCCCAGAGTGGGAATGTCAATATAAAAACGGGCACCTACATGAGCAAAATGTCCCAGAGTCTGACAGCCTCCTGACACACCCAGGCCTCCTGCCTCGCACAGGGTGGGCACCTTTTAGGGGAAAATACTGTGCTCATTCCACAAATGAACAGAGAGGGGCTACTGAATACCATGTAAATTTCAGTATGTAGAGATCAACTTTCTCCTGTTTCAACTTTATCACAATAAAGTGAATAACCAAACAAGATCTCTTCTTTCTTTTTTCTTATAACTCTACTTTGTGCCATTTCTCTCCATGCTTTCTACCTGCATAACACATCTTGTTATCATATTACAGTGACTGCATCTCAAATAGCTGATAATTATCATATTTCTAGAGGCTGTTAACATCTACTTTCCACAGTGATATCCTTCCAAATCTCCATGTGAGTCATTTATTTCATCTTTTATGAACATCACAGGTAGGTGCTCAGTGGAAAATAATCATTAATCTCATTAAAACAGCAGGGTGAGAAGCTTAAGAGCATGGCTCCTGACATCCTAGAAGTCTAGAATTGTGGCTCCTGAGACCCCAAATTGAGTTTTGTTCCTTTTAATCGTAATGAATGTTAAAATCTAAAAGCATAGTTTAAAACAAAATCTTCAAAACTTGACCAGAAGCTGTTGCATCTTCTTACTTATGCTCACTTAACAATGCTAAGTGCTTATGGTACCCAACAATACTGCTAGCCAGCCCTAAGAGGGGACCTCGTGCACAGTTGTTGCACCTGCCCAACATGTATTCATTTTGTTTTCAGAAGAAAACTGCGGAGATGCCCCCCAGAATCCCCCACCCCAACAGAGGTTCTGCAGGGAGCTGTGCGTGAAACAAGTCCCCAAGGCCTTCTGGATTGTCACAGTTTGAGTCCACATCCATCTGCCACACAGCATCATGGCTCCATAGAATTCCAACTGTGTAGACCCTGACTCCAGTCTACACAGAATGAAACAAGAGGCACTGAACCCAGGAACAGCGCTAGGGGAGCCATAGTTTTCATGACTCATCCCATTCTCTAAGCCCAAAACTTCCCTGCCTATAAGGCAAGATGGCTCATGATGATAGAAATATGGACAAGGCGAACATGAAAATGCCCTTCTGTGTTCAGCCTTCCCTTCTGGTCCCCTAGAGGGTGTGATCTCTCAACTTATTAGTTCAAGAGTCATATTTCTCCTTCATCTCTTCCAGCCAGGTACCCCTGGAAATCAGAAATCAATTAGTTCAGTCTTTCCCCATACCAGCTGATAAGGTTCTTATGAGTAGTGGTGAAACTGGGAGACATCCAAACATTAATAACAGCATCGAGAAGTGACCCCTCATCATCATGTCTCCCGGGATTCCAGACTCTTACCTTGCAACAGCTGACTTCTCAGGGCCTGGAACTGTTCAGACCAGAGACACACACACACAGACACATATACATAGAGAGAGATAGAGTTCTGTTTTCCTGTGGTTTTTCAGGGATACCCAGAGCTGGGGAATGTGATTTCTCAGGTGAAGAGGGCTAGTTGGACACATTGAGAAGGGAGAAATTTCTCCTATAGTCTATAAAATTAAAGGCAATAAATAAGCAAATAAAATGTGTTTCCTAGGACTCTGGAGGTGCTTCCTTTATTGGCTCATAAAGCATTGTCCAGCACTCTTGCTCTGCTATTGACAGCTCCAGTGACAAGGATGAGCTATCAGCTCACTAATTGGAATGTCCTGTTCTCAGGAAACTCTTTTTTTCTGAAGGAATCAAATTTCCAGCCCCCACTGTCTCTTTTCAGGAGCAATTGCTCACAAGCACTTAGATATTTGAGATGGCTACTTCATAGCAACTTGGGCATGATGTGACTGGTACAAAGAGGGGACAGATTCTGGGAGATGCCCACATAACAAGAAAGTTAAGCTGGGAATTTTCATTAAGTCACCAAGATGCACTAGACACCAGATGCTCAAGCAAGTTCTCAGACAAACCAGTGCATGACACTTCAAAGGTGATTGAAAATTAATTAGTGATTCACTTAGATTGAGGGACAAAGGACTGCATCATTGAAGATTAAGAGGGTCTGTGAAGAGGATTTCTGAGTTGGGGTCCACCCATCCCCGAGGTAAAGGCTGGATGACCGACCTTGCCCCCAACACTTAGTGGGAGAGGCTTCAGTGGAACCACCTACAGAATAGATTTGGGTTCCCTGAAGTTGGAGAACACAGGCATCTGTGCCTGACTCATGATGGAGAAAGTTAGAGAGGCCACTAACGCCTCCTCCAATGGCAGGATGAAGGTGGCCAAACCCAGAACCCATGGAAGGAATGTCAGCCTGCAATTGTTTTAGTAGGCATCCTGCCCAGGAAGGCATCTTTCCAGGGCATGGGATCCCTCAATAAGCCACTATGAGGGACCAAAGGGGCAGGAACCATGGGAGTTGGGAGCAGCCAGTTGAAGCTGAGGCCTTGGCTCTATCAAAGAAGTTGCAGTCACCTGGCCCAGGGGCGTCTCCAGAGAACTCACACAATCACAATAGTAGAGTCATCTTAAATATCTGCCTGGGCCTGCCAGCACAAGGCTACTTCAGGACAGTATCAGTCAAGTGGAAAGCCTCCTGCCCTCCACACCTTTCCTCTCCCTCCTCATTTATAGAATGGTAAGAGATCACAGCTGGCAAATAGGGAGGAAAAGCCAGAAGAGAGAAGCAGGAACCCATTCCGCTCCTTGGACTACAGATCCTCTAGCAGAATTAACGGCGAGTTTAAGTTTTGCTGATTAAATAGCACTGGACCCTCTTAAGACTGTGTTTTGGTGTAAATTTATATATGACTTATGAAAAAGAAAGTCATGGTCTTGTCTGAATTTTCACCCTATAGCAGGAGAAGACTTACTTTTACTGAGTACATTTAAAAGGACAGCGATAACAAAGATATAGATGCTTCTTTGTAATTACACCCCAGGAATCTTGTTTATTCAAAGTACCGGATGTACCGAGTCAGAGCATCAAGGAGAGGCTTTATTTGATCATCCATGGCTAATTTTGCCAGAAAGTCCTACAATTAGGAATTGATCCCTTTGGGACATCAGGCTTTATCTAAGATCAAAAGCTTCAAATCCACTGGGTCATAATATTTTCCTGACTGTGGAGGGAGGGGCTTTATGCTCTAAGCAAAACAAATCTATATTTGGGGTTGTTTGTCTAGATTTACAAAGATAATTTTGAGGATATAAGGAAGATTCTAAGAACATACAAAGAGAAAAGAAAACAAAACAGATCACATAGAAAGGAGCAAAACTTGGATGGTATCAGACCACGGAAGCAACACTGGGAGCTGGAAGGCAATGAATCAGCACCTTCAAAATTCCAGGGAAACTTGTTTTAAACCTAGAGTTCTAAAGCTGGCTAACCTGCCAATCAAATGTGAGCATAGAATAAAGACATTTTCAGACATGCAAAGGCAAAATATTTATTTTCCACGGCCTCTTTCTTGGGAAGCTACTGGAAGACATGTTCCTATAAAAGGGAGTAAACCAAGAAAAAGGAAGACAAGGGATTAACACAGGGGGTTCAGCCCAGGAGCAAGATGAGGGACTCCCTGAGATGAAGCCGTCCTCATGCCCCAAAGGCAGCACCGCGGCAGGCCCGAGCAAACAGCCCAGATGCAGCAGAACGATGGAGCACTCCTGGAAATCAAATGAAATGAATGGATTTATATATATA
>NW_016807378.1:4689957-4716331 GCF_001698545.2 Rhinopithecus bieti | reverse complement strand
TATATATATATATATATTCCAACATTCGTAAAACAGATTTGATAGAGCACATAGAAAAAAATCAATGCTAAATGCTTATTTAATTTTCTTTATAAAAGGGCAAATGTTAATATGACTGTGTCTGGGGTTGGCCTGTTTGCCCTCATTTCCATTCGTTGCTCTGCTTTGGCCCATTCTATTTCATGGGAGTTGAAGTGAGCAGAGCAGGCTGACTCCTGCAAGCCATGTTTCTCAATTGGCTTCTATGTGAATTTGGCCAAAAGGAGGCACTGACAAGAGATGGGGGCAGGGGGAAGGGAGAAGCCTAGGTGTTTGTGCCCCTGGCTGTCTGTCTCTTGAGGCATCTCCCATGGAGGTGGGTCCTCCTCATGGTTTTGACCCTCTCAGAAAGGACTGTCCTGGTTCCACCTTCTGCCATGGGCCCTGCATCTTGATCTCTGGAAAAACTGTCCAGGCCCTTGGCTCTCTAGTCCTAGGCCTGGTAGTGGCAGCTTCCTGCTGTGGCTAATTTCTGGTTGCCTTGACTTCCTCTGTTTGGCTTCCCAATTCTTCCATTACTTGTATAACCCATTCCTTAAATTCTGCCGAAAATGCTTAATGATTAATGTTTTCCTAATTGGACACTGATTCAATCAGGAAAAACAAAGTTTACATCATGGAAGTCTCCTTAACAGGGAACAATATTTTCACAGTACATAATGTTAATACTGTCTATCATTTTAACCCAAAGTTTGAGGATTGAGGAAGAGGAGGTATGTGTTTTAAGGAGATAGAAACTATAAGGCAGCCAAATCCTTATCGACTATAATAAGAAATCAGTACATAATGTCTAATACTATTGAATCAGAAAACAGTGGTGCCAGCATATTATTTAGAAATATGGTAGCAAATATGAGATGAAATAGCTAAGGGGTTCAATAGTGCTTCTCTGGGAATCAGGGCTGGGAAGATGACTGTGGTGAAGCAGAGAACTATTTTATTTTATTATAGATACTATTTGAGGTTTTTTTTTTAACTATGTAAAGGATTACTTTGATACAATTCAAAAAATAATCTAAAAATAATGATTTATTTCAGTGGTTTGCTGAGGGATGACATTAAACTCACTAACCTACAGTTTGCAAAGCTGACCTCTGCCCCATGTGAAAGTCAGGTTATTGATTCATCTATGGCCTCTGGCCCCAGTCCCTCTCTATCCCACACTCTGAAGTTTGTGGCTGGTGGACCAATGTTTTCTTCTGCAAATTCATCTTCTGGAAGCCTCATCTAGTAAAATCCAGGCCAGAAACATGAACTCATTTAAAATAGCTATGCTCTCATCAATGTCCCCAAGCTCGAATTGCATGGTGGAGAGTAAGTTACCTAGATGCTCTACCTCCCAGATCCAGGAGTGATAGAGAAGATGAGGAGAGAGGAGCAAGGCTGCCACCCCAAGCCCTACCAGGAAGCTAGAGAAGAGAGACGGGAGAGTTTGTAGATCTTGGAGCAGGAAGCGGGTACAGAAGGCAGGAAATACCGCTATTTGTCACCTTCCCTACCTTGAGCTTCAACTTCCTTTTATTCAATAACCTACTATCTGAAACATCATCTCCCAGAACAAGTCACGGGTGGTGGCCACAAAATAAAAGAAAGGATCTTTCTTTCCTTTTCTTTTCTTTTTTTTCTTTCTTTCTCCTTCTCCGTCTCTCGCCTCCCTCCTCCCACCCTCCCTCCGTCCCTCCCTCTCTCGTCTCTTCGTCTCCCTTCCTCCCTCCCTCCCTCCCCTCCCCTCAGTCATATCCCAGTAACTGACCCTCAGTCTGTTATTTGTTCTTTTGGGGCATCTCATTCAGAGTTCTACTCTACCCCTTGGATAATGGTGCGATCATTCATTCTCAGTTATCTGTCCATCTTCCTCTGGCCTAATGGTCTGAATTGGTTCCAGGTAGTGGTTTCTCTTATCTCTCACACTGCCTTCTGAGCTGCAGCGGTCTATAAAGCACATTATGAATGTATCAGACACTCTGGTTCTAGTCTCTGGTAGAAAGAGGCTCTGAGTAGTCTCTGGTCACCACCTGGTCCCAGGACCGGTTTTGTGATCTGATTCTGTAATGCAGTGGCGCCTTCCTACTGGGGCTCACTGAGAGCAGAGAAGTGACATCGGGAGACTGGCTTTAGCCTCCAGAGTCTTCCCTGACTCTCCAGACAAGTCCCCTCATCCCTGTATCAGCACTTCCCACAGTGTGCTCTACAGAACCCTAGTTCTGTGCAGAGTTATTAAGTGCTATGCAATAGAAGGTTCTGTGGTCAAATGCCTAAAGGAATTACTGGTTAATCCTGGTTAGGGGAAAATGATTCCTGACTCAGGAATTCTCAGGCCTTTCTTGGGAACCTCCAAGAGTGAAATGTACCTACAGCCCTGGGCAGCCTCATGTGACTGGGGAGCCCTTCTTTGTGCACACATCCCAGGACTGATGTACTATAGGAAATGCTGTCTTCCATAATCTTCTCCAAGTTCCTCAGCACCGACTTTCCAATCTAATGGAATTTGCTCAAACTGCTTCCAGAGGGATACTCCAGTGGAATCCTGGCAGGAGGTCTCTATGGGTCTAGGTGGCTGTGCATAGCTGGTGAATAAGCTCAGGACTGAGAGAGCAGCTGAGCCACCCAAAGAGCCCCCTGAACCCCACTAGGCAATTCGTCTGCAAATTCCCATGAGAAGGCAGTCTGTGCCACCCCTTGCCCTGGCTATAGCTACACCTCTACATGCCCTGTGCTCCCTAAAGCATGGATCCCTCCTTCTCTCTGGTCTTAGCTTAGGTTCCCCCCAGAAGCTGACTCTTGGGCAAGCATTTGAGCTCAAGAAGGAGATGAAGAAAACCTGGTAAGGGAGAAACATGAGACAAGAAGGGAAGGCAGCGAGTAAGGTGCTTTATGCAGCCAGTATGCTGGGAGATTAGGACCAAATCATGATGGAGACACTCAGTGCAGAGCACATGCCTCAGAGCTGACTTTCCCAAGGGGCAAGGGAACTGGGATGTTTATACACCATCTCCCGGCAGTCATCAGCTCATGCTATGTGAAGGGCAGGACTGTGAATTTCCCAGCAATCTGACCTGCCCTAGTGTAGTAGACACCAATGGGAAGAGAAAGTACCCAGGCAAAGAAACTCAGGTGCTGGTGGTTGGAGTTTGGATCAGTGTGCACTGAAGGAGTAGAATGGGGGGAAACGGGCAAGACACTGATAGCACGATAGCACCTGCTGTACCTCTGAGGGTGTCATCACCCCTCCTATCCTGGCAGGCCCTTCAGGAGGCGCAAACCTTGTTTGAATTATCACAGCTGTATCCCCAGTGCATAGCTCAGTGTCAGGCCCCATAGTATTGTTGAATGGCAGATCCTTCAAAGCATAGCTTAAATACATTTCTTTGAATTATCCATCCCATTCCACAGAATTAATCATCCCTGTCTAAGTCCCTACATCCCTCTTTGCTCCCCTCTAGCCACACAGAATTATGATTGCCGTCATCCTTATCTGTTTCCCTACTGGGCTGTGGGCCTCCTAAGCAGGACCCTTGTCTCTCAGGGCTGAGGCCTATAGCAGGAGCTATGGAGCTCCTGGACTGCATGGAGCTAGTTCCACTGGGGCCTTTGGTATGGAGTACTCAGGGTGAGAAAGAACATTCAGCTCCAGCCTGTCTGCTGGGAAGCCCATGTGCAGTCGGAGGGGCCTGCCACCCTCCCCCAGCTGTGCCAGCCCCATGCAGTGGGCACACCCTCACTGGGCATTTGGCTCTGCCCTAGAGCTGTGCTCTTCACACTGCTCCCAGGGCCCCATTTATGAAAGCCCTCCACCTCACCTCAGCCCAAAGACCCCCGGAAACAGAAGGCAAAGGAATGAGAGGCCTCTGGGCAGATGGGTCAGCTTGGACTGTTCTGCAGTGAGGAGAAATGTACAGAGGCAGGGAGACTGAGGGGTGGCATCCTGGGCTCACTGAGAGCAGGAGGCCATCCTCTCCCAGCGACAAGACCCAGCCCTTTATGGTTATACAGAAGCCATGAGGACAGTCATACCAGCTTGGGTTCCCATACACAGGATAGTCTATTTTCCTCTTGGAGGCTCCTGCCCTGTGCCAGTGGGAAATCAGAAACATGGCTACTGATGGCAAATGTGTTAAGAGGAAGAAAAAAACAAATCAGTATCCTAGGCACACTAAGGTGATAGGCTTATGCATCAGTTCTTCAGCAATCTTATGAAATTAGCTAAGGCCAAACTTCCAAGCACATGGAAAATGGAAACAAACCCTCCAAGGTCAGATGCACAGGGCTTGTCCTGCCTGCTACAAGGCTATCTGTTGCTCTACAAAGTATGTTCCATGGCCCAGCAGCATGGGCATTACTGAGGAGCATATCAGAAATGCAGGCTCCTGAACCCCAGCCCAGACCTACCTCATCATAATCTGCATTTAAACAAATCCCCAACTGATTCATATGGACATTAAAATCTGCGAAGTTCAGCCTTTGCTCAGATTCACTCCATTTGCTTAGGATTCTCCTTTTTAAACCATAAGAAGCTATGGGTTTGCCAGTCTGAAATCTTGAACACCTTCCCATTGGTCCAGTCTGATGCCCATTGCCGTGCCTAAGAGAGGGACTGTCTTGCCTCCCCGCCTCTACGCCTGCTGCTCCCTTTGCCTAGACTGCCCTCCTTTGCCAGCTCCATTCTTAGCCTGCTAAAATTCAGCTCTAGGGCTCCCTTCTGGGCAGCTTCCCCTGATGCCCCGGGCTGTAAGAAGCCCTCCTCTGGTCTCTCATTAGTCTATGTTATGACTCTGTCCTCAGTCATAGCATAGCTTTCAACAGACTGTGCAGCTCTGAAGTCTCCTCATCATGTGGGGAACTATGTAGTCAGCTTTACATATACTCAACTGCTGCCATGGACACTTGAAACGTCTTGGTCGAAAGAGGAAAGGATGTCCACTGGACATTATTCTGAGGGTAAAAGAGCCCATTCATTCTGAAGGAGCCAATGGCAGATGGATCTGAAAATGTGCCCCCTATCCTGGCCCAGCCTGCTCCTGGCCTTCCACACAGAACTTCTGGGAGCTAAGACCTGAGGAGGGTTCAGGAAAGGTCAGCACGCCAACTTCATAGACCATTCTGAAATCCACACACACTTCCTCCCCTGATTGAGGCAAGACCTTGAATGGCAGAAGGCTCTAAAGGCAGCCCTTGGTGACGCTAATGAGCTGCGGGAGGGCAGGTGATGGGGGCTGTGCCTTCAGGATGCACAGACGTTACTTCAATAAATAATGAGCTCAATATCCGTGGGCGAGTTGGTATTTAGGCTCCTTTCCATGTGTTTTTGGATGGATGATTAATGCAGCGGTAAAAGAGAAGCCGTGAGCTGTGTGTGGGCAGATGCAGACTGAAATGAAGGCCCCGAGCAAAGTGCCATCGTGGGACGTGGGGGTCCAATGTGTAACCCCCTCCCCGGAAGGACATAGCACCTACTCTGTGCGGGGGACTCTCCATGCATTTCTCACTCATCTTGTCAAGAGCTCAGTGAGATTACTGTTACTATCTGCATTTTACAAATAAGGAACCAGAAGCTCTGAGCAGTTAGAAAGAAAGGATTATCAAAATTCACCTAGCCGCTGAGTGCTGGAGTCAGGCTGCCCATCCGAACCTGTTTGTAAGGCAGAGCTCTTGCAAAATGCAACAAGCCTACTGCTGACCACCAGAGACCTAAGCTCGTTCTGAGCAATTTGCTTCATTTCAAAAATAGCCAGGTGAGCCCGGGTGTGGTGGCTTACACCTGTAATCCCAGAACTTTGAGAGGTCAAGGCGGGTGGATCACCTGAGGTCGGGAGTTCGAGACCAGCCTGACCAACATGGAGAAACCCCACCGCTACTAAAAATATAAAATCAGCCAAGTATGGTGGCACACGCCTGTAATCCCAGCTACTTAAGAGGCTGAGGCAGGAGAATTGCTTGAACCCAGGAGGTGGAGGTTTCAGTGAGCCAAGATCGCACCATTGCACTCCAGCCTAGCCAAAAAGAGCAAAACTCTATCTCAAAAAAAAAAAAAAAAAAAAAAAGTGAAATGTTAATAAAACCCCCAAGGGTCTCTCTGCTGCCTTCAAACGATTGAATGGACACTAGCTGGAATGTGCAGAAAGTCACATGGTTTTTAAGAATGAGAGTCCCAGGGACTACAAGGACAGAAACTAAGTTATGGGGGGACCTTAGCAGCCCTGCCAAAGGCCCAAAACAGGTGAGGAGAAACTGAACAGTTCTTCCAGGGCCCTGAGGAGTGCAGCCCACAAATCAGTGCAGTGAGAGTAAAAGAAGAGGACCCAGGGCCTGTAGCTGGGGCAGCCAGGGCCAGGCAGCAGCAATAGCCAGGGCCAGGCAGCAGCAACATGAGCTACAGCATCTGCCATGCCCATGACTAATCCTAGCTCTGCTTCTAGAGTCAGGGCTCTATGAGACCTTGGGCAAGCCACTCAACATTTCCAAGCCATCGGTGACATGTGATCATCAGGCCGATCTGGAGGAGAGCCTGTCAAAAGATAATGTAGGGACAACATGTCTATTAGGTTAATGGCTAAAGGAAAAAAAAAAAGGGTTTCCTCCTATTCTCACAAACCACCCAATACAACATTTTGACAATCAGATCTCCAGCAGACACCATCTAGGTGTTCTCTAATTCAATTCCATCCTGACACTGCCTACCATGGGTTGAGGGCTCAGTCCCACAAGACTGCCTCCACTTCAGATGCCAGTTGCAAGTGGTAGGTGGTTACCTATCTTTTTGACAACCCACTATAAATCGGAGATTCCTATGACCCCCTCCTCGGTGTGACTAATTTGCCAGAGTGGCTCACAGAACTCAGGGAAACACATTATTTATGTTTATCAGTTTATTATAAAGAATACGATAAAGGATATAGATAAACAGCCAGATGGAAGAAATGCATGGCGTAAGGCATGGGAGAAGGGTGCACCACCTCCAAGAGCTTTTTGCCAGAAATGGGGATGAAGACCAACTGTGCATTTCATAACATCACAATGGCCAGACAGAATTCCTTTTAGGGAGAGTGAGTGTTGGGTGGCAGGTGGGCATACAAACACACACTCAATTTGGTGAGTGCTGGGTGGCAGGTGGGCATACAAACACACACACACACACACACACACACACACACACACACACATCCAGGACCAGGGCACCAACTGTGTACCAACTGTGGTCCAGACAGCAAAAGAGGGGAGGAGTTGACCTTCATGGGCCAGTGTGAAGAACACGGAGCTTGCTTCTGACAAAGAAAAGGGAGGACCACAAGTGTCAGGCCAGCAAGAGGACACGAGCATAGGATGAACTGTGGGGCAGGGAAACCCTGTGCAGTAAAGGGGCCAGCAGATGCTTTCAGAACTTGGAGGATTCTGGAGCCAATTAATGTTGCTGCCCTATATAATCTTCTCTAGGAAGGCCTATTGTGAGCCTGAACCTTGCGCATGAGTGAATTCTCTTGGTGGAACTTGCAGACTATCAGCACAGTGAAAGCATCACAGAGATGGTCGGTGGGGAGATAGACACCCAGGAGGCAGAGGCCACCTCGAGTCCCTGGGAGTGAGTGGGAATCTACAAGAAGGACTCAGCACGCTGAAAACTGTGAGATTATCTGAAATTATGCATGTATCTTTGAGGGCCGAGTGGGCCTGCTGGCACCTGGGCCACCCTTGTCAGAGGCTTGGCACCATCCCAGGTCCTTGTACCTCCTGCCCTTCTTGACTTCTTCCCTATATTCATTTCCTCAAACTTCTCTGCCTGTCACAATGTGTGCTCTGAAGGTCAGAAGTCCATGCTGCATCAGGACTATCCCCATCTTAGGAAATAAAACAAAAGGAATATTGGGTTTCTGTGAAATGAAGGGTATGCAAGCCCCAAGGTCTTTGGGCACCCCAGGACACTTGCGCTCCTGTCAAGAAGGAGCAGAGATGAGGAGCAGATCTGAAAGTTAAATCACTCCAAATGGGTTTTCTTCATCTTCTTCTACTTAAAAAAAAATAATTCATAGTACTAGACAGGTTGACAACTTACTAAAAATGGTTCCTCACCTGGAAAGTGCTTATTACTTACAGTGTACTATCTTTATTACATCCATACTGACATTTAACATTCAATAAATCTCCACTCCCTCCATGAAGATATGTCTGACAGCCAACGGCAGTCCCTGCCTTTTCCCTGCCTTCTAGCATGGGGTTTGGCTTCAGGGAGCTGAGCTGTGCTCTGCTACCAGGACCTTCAAAGCCAAGGGAAATCTTAGTGAAAAAGACCAGTCCTGGGATGGCTTTGTCCAAGCTGATGGCTCCTCCCCCAGCACAGCCAAGACCCCCACGTGCTAAAAGTGGCCAAAGCCCAAATGTAAGGGATCTGGATGAGAGCTGTGTGTGTGAGGGAAGAAATAAATGTTCCTGCCATCTTCCCCACCACTGGACCTGGTGTGATGGCCAAGGCCCCTCACTGTGGTCTCCCCAGCCAACATGCTCCTCTCCAGGAGTGACCACCCATCATCCTCCAATAGGTAAATATGCCCCCAAACTCTGGGCCTTTGCTCATTCTTCTTCAACCTTCTTTCTTCTGCATCCCTAAGCTACTCAATTAATGCTCTGAATCTTCCCCACTCGTCTCCCCTCCCCCTTTACTTAACCATTCCACTTCCTTTTTTCTGTGAAAGGTTGTCTTCACAATATTATTATAAAAATCATTTTATATTGCATCAAGGCATAAGAATGACACAATGGACTTTGGGGGCTCAGGGAGAAACGGTAGGAAGGGGTAAGGGATAAAAGACTACAAATTGGGTTCAGTGTATACCGCTTGGGTAATAGGTGCATCAAAATCTCACAAATCACCACTAAAGAACTTCCCCATATAACCAGATACCACCTGTTCCCCCAAAAGCTATGGAAATAAAAAATGAAAAAAATAAAATAAAAAATACTTTTATATTGCATCAACATTATTTAGTATTAGGAAATGCTAGTACAAATAAACTATATCCAGTGAGTATATAAGTTTTGAGACCCACTGAAAATACTCTTTCATCCGTGCATCCTTTCAGCTGTTTTATAAATCAAAATTATTTTTCTCTCCTCTCATTCGAGTCCCTGCACAGGTTTTCCTCAGCAGCTAAGCTTGAAAGTTTCCACACTTTGATGACTAATAAGGACAGTGGGAGCCCCGATCATTGCTCAGAAACTCCATCCACAATACTTGAGGCAGTGCCATGCAAGAGCTCCAGGTATGACCAGAGCTGGCCAATCCACACAGCACCTCCTGCAAGCTGGGACTCTGTCCTCCTTTCTACTGCACACTGAGCTCACTTTTCTGATGGAAAGACAGAGACAACCAAGAGCTGAATGCTGACTTCTTGAACACTGCCTGCCCCCAGTGCAAATTCCTGCAGGAAAAGTGCACAGTGAATAAGGTGATGAAAATAATGACTTGGGTGAGGGAGCAGGACAAAGATGGTTATAAGTCCAAGCTCTGTAATTGAACAGCTGGGTATGGGTCCTAGGTCCAAGCCTTACTATCTATGACATTGTACAAGCTATTTATTCTCCCTAAACTTCAGGGGATAATAGCTATGCCTATTTGATAGAGTATATTGGTTTCCTATTGTTGTGGTAACAAATTACTACAAACTTTATGAGGTAAATGACACAAATTTATTATTTTTCAGTTCTGCAGGTTAAAAATCCGCAATGGGTTTCGCTGAGCTAAAATCGAAGGGCCAGCAGGGCTGCACTCCTTCTGCAGGCTCTAGGGGAGAATCCATTTTCTTCCCTTTTCCAGCTTCTATAAGCTTCCTGCATTCCTTGACTCAGGGTCCTCTTCCTCCAGCTTCACAGTCAGCCCAGGTGGATCAAATCCTTCTCGCATTGAATCACGATAACTCTCCAGCCTGCCTCTTTTGCTTCTTAAGACACTTGTGGACAATCCAGGATAACCTTCCCAACTCAAGGTCAGCTGATTAGCAAACCGATTTCCCTCTTGCCATGGAATAAACTGTATTCAGATTCCAGAGATTAGGATGTGGACCTCGTTCGGAGTCATCATCCTTCCTGCCACATAGAGTTATTTGGAGAATCAAGTGAACAATACTTGGCACATAAGTGCTCTTGAACTGTTGGAAATTTCTGTATTTGGTTCCAAATCCTTGTGTGAACTCCTGGGCCTTGGCAGCAAAGTACATGGGGGAGCCAGTCTGGTCTATTTGATCCAAGCTTCTTTTCTCCTGGACCCAAATGAGGTCCCTCTAAGAGTGAGAGGGCCACTTCCAAGTGGGTGATAACTATGCACCCAACTCACCACATAGATCCCTAAAAGGCCATGCTTACCAGAAAGACAAGTAAGGTCCAAAGATGGCCCACCCGAAAAGCCAAGAGCTTTAATCTCTTTGCCTTCACAAGGAAAGCTCTACTATAGACCCCAAGGTCCAAACATGACCTTGCCCTTGACCCACGTGGCCTTTAGTAATGGAATGAAGAATAAAAAGAAGCGCTTTGTCAGCCATAGAAATTAAGGAGCAACATTAGAGCCCACTGCTGTGGAGTATGATCCAGGCACAGTGAAGTGTGCCCCAAACATGGAAAGAAAGTGACTTGGTAATAATAATAGCATCAGTAGCTAACATTTTTTGAGTACTTTCTACATGCCCAGCCCTGAATGAAAAGCTTTATGGAGTTTATCTTATTCCATTCCCACAGGAGTATGAATGGGGGAGCACTATTATGAGAGTGAAATGAGCAGGCACTCACAAATGGGTGGAAATAGCTTGTTGTTAGCAAACTAATAGCTGAGAGGTGTGGGATCCCTGAAGATCCATCCTTTGACTTGGGCAGGTCTCAAGGATGTGGTGCTGGGAGAGGACGAGTGCACATTACATTGAAACCTATTCATCTGAGCTGAACCTCCCTGAGATAACACTGTGAGCAAGAGGCCTTTCACAAGGAGGAAAATGTCCACCTGTGCCCACCACTGTCCATGCCAGTCCACGTGAAGATGGAATCTCCTTGGCAGGTTGCTTCCCAGAGAGAAGACAGAATCAGTTCCATCCGGTTTAGCAGGCAGAGCTTGGGAGTTGGGCCTGGGTTTAATGCCAGCTCTGCCATGAAAACACTGGTGACCTTAGGGAATGTTCTTAATTTCTCTGTGCTTAGACTTCCCATTTTTCAGATAATGATGATATTAATAATAGCAAACACTTATGTAGGTGTTTACAAAGGGCAAGGCCCTGGTCAGCGAGCATATGTGTCAACTCTTATTCCTTGTAGCAACCCAATGAGGTAGGTATTATTGTTATCCTGTTTTACAAATAGGAAACTGAGGCACAGAAAGTTTACATTAGCAATCTGCTGAAGGTCATAGAGCCAACGGTGGCCAGAGCGGGGATTTAAACACTTGGAGTCTGGCTCTAGCCTCAGGGGTCCGACCACTACTCTATACTACTTCACAACATGGCTGCTATGATTTGAATGTGTCCCCCAAAAATCCTGCGTTGGAAACTTCATCTCCACTGTGACAGTGTTGGGAAGTGGCGCCTAATGATAGGTGTTTGCATCCTGGGGGCATTCACTTCATGAATGCATTAATGCCTTTATCACAAGAGAAGGTTCGTTGTTGCAGGAGCAGGTCCATTATCATGGGAGTGGGTTTCTTATAAAAGAGCAAGTTTGGCCTCTTTTCCTTCACTCATTCTCTCTCTCTCTCTCTCTCTCTCTCTCTCTCTCACACACACACACACACACACACACACACACACACAGACACACACTCCTTCCACCATGGGATGATACAGCAAAAAGGCCCTTACCAGATGTTGGCCCCTCCATCTTGGACTTCGCAGCCTTCAGAACTACCAGCCAATAAATCTCTGTGCATTATAAATTCTCCAGTGTCAAGTATTCTGTTACAGCACACAAAATAGACTAAGAAAACGCCTTACCTCATAAGGCTGTTAGGAATTAAATAAGATATCTATGTAATGTGTATGCACAGTGTCTCACATGTATAATAGTATATAATACATGCCAAACATGATACATATTAAACACATAAGAAATGAATGGAAGCTCAGTGATAGAGCACTCAGCCCAGACCAGGGGCCTATAGGGACAGATACTATTGTTTTCAAATGGCCAATGGTGTGACCAGAGTTACAAGGAAATGCAAGTCTTCTGTGGGACCATCTCTGACTTGTATGTCAGAGACAGCCCAGAAGGTCCAGAAGGTGTGCCCAGAAGGTCTGTCCCGGCAGATGTAACCAATAAGCCTTGTGTTGCCTTTGACTTGTGTTCTCTCCAAATCATGCAGGGCTGGGCCTGGATCTCCCTGATGAAACTCCAACACGGATTGTCAGAGGTTTGTCTAGCACATCTAGGACTGGATAATGCAACCTAAATGCACTATTATTCTGGCACAGCCACACTTCCAGCCCTGAAAGCCCAGTACCCAAAGGTGGGCTCTGGCAGATAGTGGAGGTGTGGGTGGCAAGGTGACAGAGGCAGGGTGTGCACTGAAGCAGAGTGGGACAGCCACAGAGGCCAAATCTAGGTCTAGCAAGTGTCCAGAGAGAGGTGGTCATCTCCAGTCCAAATCACTTATCTCCCTGGTCCAGGAGGGGTCATTGTCACCAGGGAGTCAGAAGCCAGGCCAGCAACATGAGGTGGCTCTCCATCACATGCCCTGGACCTACAAGGGCACCTCAACTCTCTGCCATTCCAGGAGCTCTGTGGCAGCTGCTCACTTATAAGACATGTCCTATGAATCATTTGCAAGAAACAGGTGTCAAAAAAGACACACTATCATCTAAGAGCCATGAGCAGTGACATTGACAGGCATGAACACCTTCCAAGCCTTCTTCCCAGGTTCAGAGCACCAATCTAGTCACTGAATGCAAAGAGCAATTAGTCCTGCCAGATGGGGCATGTATCAAAAACCCTCTCCAGGGCATAACCAATTAAAGCCTGGGTTTTAAAAAGCCTATTGATTCGCTCAAAGGAGCAAACTCCTGGCTGCAGGGGCTCTTCCTGCTGAGCCATTTCTCTGCATTTCCTAAAGCAGATCTGAAACCTCCCTATGGATTTGGTTTTCATATGGCTATGCACAGAGTCCGCTGATAATCTCTGTGCTTCAAAGCACTTGCCAGGCATTCTTCTGATGCATATTCATTTAATAATTCAACACAATTTCACATCACCCTTTCACCCTGGAATCTGTACCCTGGGAAGGCCAGCAGCAAAGTGCTGGGGCAGCAGATTGGATGGACCAAGCCCAGTTGGCTGGCACAGTCTACACCACACCACAGAGGTACAGACAGGGACCTCTGAGCCAATCACTCCCCTCTAGAAGCAAGACAACCTCACTCAGCATCCACAGCCAAGCAGAGTCCGAGAAACAAAGAAAGCCTGCCCATTACAGGAGATTCAGATGGACAAAACCAGTAATGAAAAGCTCATCCCTTATAGAAAGGAAGAGTACCTGTGATTCATTTAGCATTGACTCAAAATTTGATTTTTAAATTCTAAAATGAAGAATGCCAGATGCTGTTTTATTGGCCCAACCAGAATTAATGAGTAAATGAAAAAAGAAAGAAGAAAGGAAAAAAAAAAAAAAAAAAAAAGATTATTCAGGGCAGGGGAAATCACTCCAAATTGTATCCTCGTGTTTAAGTCACACAGGCATCCTGGTATCAGGCAAAGGCCAGCATTTCATCTAACAGTTATTCGCACTGATATGCTGCCAGCTTAGTGCCAGGCAATAGGCATAGAGAAATGAGGAGACACCAGGTTCTGCCTTCTGGGTCACTTTTCTACTCATTGTGGCCTCACAGGGAACATCTCTGGTACCTGGTAGCTGCCTGTTTAGAAACCAACAACAGTGCCATAGAAGCTGAGAATGCCGCTAACAGAGGGAAGAATCAAGCCACAACAGAAAACAGCACAGGGTTAGAAACAGATCTGCATTCTGCACTATTTACAATAGCAAAGACTTGGAACCAATTCAAATGCCCATCAATGATAGACTGGATAAAGAAAATGTGGTACATATATGCCACGGAATATTGTGCAGCCATAAAAAAGAATGAGTTCATGTCCTTCACAGGGACATGGATGAAGCCGGAAACCATCATTCTCAGCAAACTAACACAGGAACAGAAAACCAGCACCACATGTTCTCACTCATAGGTGGGAGTTGAACAATGAGAACACGTGGACACAGAGAGGGGAACATCACATACCGGGGCCTGTCAGGGGGTGGGCGGCAAGGGGAAGGAGAGCATTAGGACAAATATCTAATGTATGTGGGGCCTAAAAAACCTAGATGAGCAGTTGATAGCTCCAGAAAACCACCATGGCACATGTATACCTATGTAACAAACCTCCACGTTCTGCACATGTATCCCAGAACTTGAAGTAAAAAATAAACAAATAAACAAAAGAAGTGGATCTGCATTCTGAAGTTCCAGAGAAGAAAGGCCATGACTTTAAAATTTCTTGGGCCGGGCGTGGTGGCTCACACCTGTAATCCCAGCATTTTGGGAGGCCGAGGCAGGCAGATCACAAGGTCAGGAGTTCAAGACCAACTAGGCCAATATGGCGAAACCCTGTCTCTACTAAAAATACAAAAATTAGCCGAGCATAGTGGCAGGTGCCTGTAGTCCCAGCTACTTGGGAGGCTGAGGCAGGAAAATTGCTTGAACCCGGGAAGCGGAGGCTGAAGTGAGCCAAGATCATGCTATTGCACTCCAGCCTGGGCGACAGAGTGAGACTCCATCTCAAAAAAAAAAATTTCCTGGACCTCAGTAGGGCAACTTTTTCTCAATTGGGTGGATCTTTTTGGCAGCTTCTCTTCACAGCCTAAGGCCAGAGACTACTCAAGAAACAACATCTCCCATTCATGAAAACCTCCTGGTTTTCTGACCAGCTCAACCTTCCTACGTAAGCTTGATAAGTTCCTTGATCTCTAGAAGGCTCAGTTTTCCCATCTATGAGTGGGAATAATATTAGTCAACATTGAGGAATCGTTAAGAGAATTAGGGATAATGTTGTGAGTGTTTAGTAAGTCTCCAGCACACAGTGGTGCTCAGTAAGTGATTGTTGATTACAAAATAGAAATGATGTTATCTATATCTCAATATTTTTTTGAAGAAAAGCCATGAGGTACACTCACCGCTGGGCCTCCCAGTTGGTGACTAGATAAGCAGGAGGCCCTGCTGAGGCCCAAGAAATTGCAAAGTCATGGCCTTCCTGCTCTGGAACTTCAGAACAGAGATTTATTTCTATCCCTGTGCTTTTGTTTGTTTGTGGCTTGAGCTAGTTGTCCCTTGGATCACAGGAATTTCCCCCCTTTCCTTCACCATCGTGCTCCAGTCCCAGTATGTGGCAGCAGAGACCAGAGCCATGGGGAGCTGTCACAGAGACCATGGCATAATGGTTCAGAACCTGGCTCTAGACTGCCTAGGTTCCCAGGCTCCCTAGATCCCAGGAGCACAATTTACCTAACCTGTCGGTGCCTCTGTTTCCTCATCCATAAAATGGGATTATGAAAGTAGCTCAGAGTGTTGCTGCAAGGATTTAGTGAAGCCATACACGTAAAGAACTTAGCATAGTACCTGGCGTATAGTAAATGCTTAATAAATGTTAGGTATCAGAATTATTATCAACATCAGGAATAAGATAAGATGAAAGGAATAAAGTCCCAGGAGCAGCAACTAAACACAGGAAGATGAATTCAAGTTTCCAGTAGAAAACAAGGAGTGCTAAGCAGCAGCATAAATAAGCCAGACACTTGAACCTAGAAACTGGGTCCCTTCCCCAGGGCTTCTAGTCTAGGATCCCATGTGATCCTGAGAGCCTGCTTCCCCAGTCTATCTTTGCCACTGGCCATCTTGTCTGAGAATGACAACCGACTTCAAGGGGCCATGCCAGGACTGCCACATCCAAGAGGTTTCATACCATCTTTGTATCCTGCAAAGCTCAGCTCAAACTCACCATCTCTTCCACAGCACTGACTGCCACCTAGACATGACTCAGCCATATGAAAGACCCCTTGCAGGTGAGCTGAATGCAGAGTCATGCCTCACAATTCACTGCAGCTCCCCTTCTTTCCTCTGCTATCTGCCACACATGAATTTCTACACAGCCTCAGCCTTTTTTGCTTTTAAGTGCAGAGGACTGGGGTGGATTTGACGGCAGTTCCTTTTCCATTCTGTCAGTACACACACTCCTCATCCTGGGGCATTTCCACTATAGCCAAATCAGAGAGATGAATCCGGCCCATCGCGCCATTATTCAAAGCTGGTGTAAGACTAATGTTCTCATTGGAGGGGAAGTATTTTAATCTTACAACTCCAACCATGATCATCTGGGAGTGTTGCAAATCAGATGCCAAATTCTACCAGAGGAAAATGCAATAACATGGAGTTATAAGCCAATCATGTGCTCTGTGGTTTGAGCATATAAATGTAGAAGCCAGCATGAATCTTCAAGAGCATCTTGGCTTTGCCTAGGGAAGGGGGAGGTTGAGGAGTGTCTCAAAAAAAAAATCTGAAATTACATCTTAAATAAAAAATCCAATCCAGCCCATGAGATGTGAATCCAAAAGTATTTGAAATCAGGCCAGCATTTTGTCAGCAATTTGAAGTTCTGAGTTGAGGGCCTGAACTTGGGGTTTTGAACTTTAGGTTTCCAACTTCGTTTCCTCAAGTCCACTCAACAAAATAAGATGAAGAGCAGCATTTTTGCATGATCTATACAGGAATGTTAGGTTTAACAAAACTAAACATGTTTCTTTCTGAAGGTACTTCTCAGAGCCTTCACTATGCTAATAATGAATGTGAATCTCTAATGGGGGTTGGATACACAAACTTCCCCCAAATGAATTTAACATTTGGAGAGGGATGACTTGTGGGACATATCAAGACCCAGCAAGTCAGGGGATCAAGGAACCTGCAAAAACAGGGTTGTTGGTCCTCCAGAGGAAACCAAATGAGCTCCACTCTCAAGCAGTCATATTCATTTGCTCATTATGAGCAAAGAGCTGTAAGTGGAATCTAAGATGAAGTAGTCATGACAGAAAGTCAGATGCAGCAGCCTCCATTCAAGTGGACCTAAAAAAACATCAGAGAGCAAGTAATGGCACCCAGAAAGAAAAGACCAGTGCCCAAAAGCACCAAAGCAAAAACTACATAGAAAATGTGAAAATCCACCATGAACAAACCAGAAAGCCCTTGTGAATCCTGAGTTAGGGCAATCCTGGTTGTAGAAGAGGTAGCAGAGGCTCTCAGAAGTCCCTTGGTACTGGGAACTTCTGCTAGAAACATGCCAGAGCAGAAAGGGTTGCACCATAAAAGGCTGTGACCAATAGATGGGCAGGTCCCCCTCTCAAGGCAGTCCTCTGCCACCTTCTTTAAGACTCCCAACTTGACAATGCACCAGACCCTTTGCGAAGAATATTATATCCATTCTTTCATTATAACTTCATAATCCTAATCCTAAAACATATGTACCATCAGCATCCCTGTTACACGGCTAAAGCAACTGAGGTTCAGGAAGAACAAGTAACCTGTCTAAGGACACACAGCAAAGAATAAGAGCCAGGAGCTTACTGTGTGTTTGCTGAATGAATGAATGAACAAATATGGAGAAAGGGCCTCTGCAAACATTTCTCCACTAATTGAAAGGGCTGGTTTAGAATATAGCAATAGAGTTTTGCTGATTTCTGACTTCATTTGATTGCAACCCTCTGCCTGAAAAATGACAGGCTCCTCTTCTGTGGTTCACCTATCACCAAAACCCTAGCATCAGCAACACTCCACACACTGCGATACTGCAAATTGTGTCCAATTACAGGGAAGGAGGGTCAGCTCTTGCCTGACTCAGATGAACCCAACTAGCAGCCCCCCAGGTTTAGCCATGAGCCCAAATTTACCCAACAGTAGATTGCTATCAACTCCAATGATGGGGCATTCTGGAAACATAAAACAGAAGATGGTTCTTAGGAAGAGATTTCCTCTTCATCAGTTCTACTTTTCTAAAGAACAAGCAGCTCGCTATCTCTCAGTAGATTCTAATCAACACTGCAGAGAAGTAGATGGAGGACTACCACACAGTGGGTAGGGAGAAGGAAAGACCGCACCAGGAAGGAAGGGCAGGACCTGCACAGTAAGCTGATGGGAAACACTGAGCCTAGGTTTCCTCGTGAGGATCCCCCACTACTCTGAATCCACCCACCTGGCTGCTTCTGCTACCCCCACTGCAGTGGTCTGAACCCCACCATTTCTGCTCTGAGTCTCTTCAATGGCCTCCCACCTAATCAACCACTTCTATGCCAGTTCCCTCACCCCCTGCCACCCATCAACCACAGTAACCAGAATGAACTTTTAAAAACATAAATAAATCAGATCACATCACACCTTACTTAAAATGCAGCAACTGCCCCCTTCTCACTTGGTAGAGCACCCAAATACTCCACCCTGGTCTCCAAGGGCCTCACCGATCCTGCTCATCCCACCCTTCTCTTGCTCACTCTGCTCCAGCCACATGGGCCTTCCAGGTTCCAGGCACATTCCCACCTCAGGGCCTTTGCACCCGCTATTTCTTCAGTATGGGATGCTGTGACTGAGGGCCAGAGCCTTCTTGTCATGCAAGTCTCAGCTCAATCACTGCTTGCCACAGGACAACCTTCCCCAACCAGCCAACATCAGCACCCTCAACTGACCCTTGTCAGTCACTCTACCAAAGCCTTGTGTCCTATTTTCCTCACAGCACATACCATTACTTAAAATTATCCTACTTATTATTTATGTCTTACCTCCTGTCTCCAACACAAATACACACACACACACAAACACACAAACACACACAAACACACCCCTTAGAATGGGGCTCTTTAAGAGCAGGGACTTTATGAGACTTACGGAGCAAGACTTTACGGGTCCCTGCTCTTATGCCAGTCCTGTTCACCTGCACCTCCAGAACCTGGAACAGTGTTAGGCACAAAATAGCTGATTAATAAATTTGTGCTGGATGAAAGAATACTCTAAAAGGTTCTTGTTTGAATGAAATGAGATTATTATCTATAAAGAATTTTGTGGAGGCATGGTACCAAATAAGCACCTAACACACAGTATTTCCAGTAACAACTCTCTTATCTGACATGGTCGGGGCAGCTAATAGGTTAAACAAAAAGTTTAAAGCAGGAATCACTGAAATTATGCAGATAAATGTGTATGCGCATATATATATTTTCTAAATAAATAAATATATATATATATACACACACACACACAAACCATAAACACTATTTCAATTTAAAACACTTCATGCTAATCTTTTGGTGTAGGGCCAAGGCTTCTATTTGAGCTGTTTCTCCAGGTTGGAGTTCTACATCTTGTTTTCCTTTTTTAAAAATTATAATTCGTTCTTCAGGCCTTGTTCAGCTGGTAAAAAAATAAAAAATAAAATTATAATCCATGACTTTTATATCATCTATGATTTCCAAATTTGGCTTAAAATAAAGAACTAAACTTAAAAACTGGAGAATTCACCTTAAAAATGGAGAAGGAATTTAAACTCATATGTGAAACCCATTGAGAGCAAAATTCTTCTAGGATTATGTACACATGTCTTCTAATCTTTATCAGCTGCTCTGACTACAACTAATTTGACAGCCATCATTGCTAGTAATTGACTTTTATCCAGTTGTTCAATGCATGCAACTTGATTTTTTCTAAGAAGCAACTCTCTTTTCGTTCATATTTTACTAAGTCACTCAATATTTAATTAGATTATGTTAGTACAATAACAAACTCAGCAAGCACAGGAAGGACAGGGAAGAAACCCAGCTCTGTGACCCTTGGTAAGCATTTCCCCAGTGCAGGGGGATGGGGGCACTCAAAGAAATACTATGGGTTCCATGCCAGCTATGAGTGCCCAGCAGGCTGTGGACTTCAGTCAGTGGCTTCTATAGAAGGAAGAGCCGAGAAAACTCATGAATTTGTGACTTGGTTAAGAAATGGATTGGCTCATGCCTGTAATCCCAACACTTTGGGAGGCCAAGGCGGACGGATTGCCTGAGCTCAGGAGTTCGCAACCAGCCTGGGCAACACGGTGAAACCCCATCTCTACTAAAATACAAAAAATTAGCCAGGCATGGTGGCGGGCACCTGTAGTCCCAGCTACTCGGGAGGTTGAGGCAGGAGAATTGCTTGAAACCAGGAGGTGGAGGTTGCAGTGAGCCAAGATCATGCCTCTGCACTCCAGTTTCAACACAGCGAGACTCCGACTCAAAAAAAAAAAAAAGAAGAAGAAGAAGAAAAAGAAAAAAGAAAAGAAAAGAAGTGGGTTAAGACAGATTCTATGACGGTAGTGACAGTAATTGTAGTTACAGTCAGAGAAGATTAAATGGAAATATGCCAAGATGTTTTCTCTGGAAGATTGTTATATACTTCTTAACACTTTCCTATATCTTTCAAATTTTGACAATGTCCATAAATAATAGTTCACAAAAACAGAGCAAATTGTGTTCTTGGCTGAGTCAAAGAATACATACTGCTGACAGTTACTATTTCTAAAGCCCCTGCTTTATGCCAGCAACTTACATATGTTACTTCGAGTCCTCATGGTCACTCAGCAAAGTGATAACCAGCTTTATGATATGATCAGCCAACCTTAGAACTATATGACTGTATTCACTTATGATGGCCAACATTTAAGCCCAGTTCTCTATCCCAATACTATATTCCCTCCTCTGGTCTAAAAGCCACCAAATGTAGTATTTCCATCAGCTGGCAGGACATCAAGTCAATGAGCCATCAGCGCTGACCAAATCCTCCTTTATATCACTGTCCTGTCCCCCGTTTTGCAAGTTGATTAGAAATAAAGTCTTTCCTCATCTGTTCTGGCCTTCCCCACTGCCCTCCCACCCCTGACTGCAGCCTGTTACCTCCCTCCCCAACCTGTGGGCTCAAGACTCCCAGACCTGGGACAGATATAGCTTCATCAGCATTTGCCTTCTAGAGCCTGTGCCTATATTGCCCTATCTCACCTCCCTTCCTGGACTGTGGACTTCCTTCTTGCTCTGCCCTCTGCTATCTGTGTCCCCCTCTCCTCCATCTGTCCACCTGTGCTGTTCCAGCCCTGACCTCCAGGAACCCCAGGCCTCTGCCTTGCCCTCCAAGAAGTACAACCCATGGCATGACCTGGCCTCTGTTTACCCTGTGCTCTACATGGTACCCTAGCCAAACCTCTTCCTGGTGACCCAAGAAAGATCCAGACCTCTGCTGCCCCAATTTTGTACTGACACAGCACAGGAAATTGTTGGGGTTGGAGGGGCTCACAGGTGATGAGTAATGTGGATGGGAAGAGGGTCTCCAACACCAGGTAGCAGCAAAATTCTGGTGGCAGCTTCAGATAGACAGAATCCTAGTACTTAACTACCAATGACCCTCAAATTCAAAGGACTTACTGGCTCCAATTATCAAAGAGAAAGATGCAGTCCTAGAGACACAGAGAAAGAAAAAAGATCAACAGAAAGAGAGCAAAATCCAAAAGAGAGGTCAAGCATTGTTAAACCGTGGCATCTTCCCACATTTAATATTCTCATCCCATTCCCTTCTACGAAAAGACTTAATTAGCAACCGCAAATAGGATCCCAAAGCAAGTGATAAGGAAATAGGAACTCTATAGGGGAAAAGTCACATCACAAGGTTCTAGAAAAGTGTAGATCCAGACAGTTAGCGTTCACTGCCAAGAACCTGCAGGAGAGTGGCCTCCCAGGAGTCCCTAACACTGGCAGACAGACATGGGTTTCAAATCCCAATTTCTTCACTTCTTTCTTGGGTGGCTTTAGGTATATGTCTGAACCTTTCCGAGAATTCATTTCCTCACATGGAAAGTGGTGATGGTAACACTTGCCTCACAGGATTGTGGAGGCTTAAATGAGTTCAGGCCAATACTCAGATCAGCAGCCATGTCTTGAGATGTTTTTGGTTGTCACATGGCGGTGGGTGGATAGAGATACGCTATGGGCATCTTGCAGTAGAAGCCAGCAGGGATGCTGGTAAGCACTGGTCATCATCCTGCAGGATACAGGACACCCCCCATGACAAAGAAGGATCCAGTGCAAAATAGCGACAGTGCCGAGCTAGAGAAGCCCTTCCCATGCACAGCACAGAGTTGGGCTCAGCACGTTTTAGCACCCACAACCCCTCCTCTCCTTACTTCTCTTTGTGGATAGTGAATTGCATCAGGTAAGGAGTCAAGGATCTCCTTTTCATGTATTTTCTGTACAAATGAAGAAGGTAAAGAGCCGGGCACAGCACCAGGCTCTCCCCAAACCAGGGAGTTCCTTTCCTCCCCTGTCTTCTTGCAGAGCCGTGCTGAGCGGGCAGCCAGGCGCACAGGAGGGATGCACCTCAGGCCGATTTGCTAGCTGACCAGCACAGAGGCCTTGGGGCAACACCTGTCCCAGACTGGAAACTGGGCAGAACAGCAACTCCAGGGAGGCTGACTTCAGAGAGACAGTCAAGCCTGGGCAGCATCTCTGAGACCCCCTCTCGTTTCCACTCACAGAGATAAAAAATGACCCTCCTGTTGAACTGGTAAGTGTGCCATTTTCCCCAGACTTGACAGCAATCCCATATTCAGAAGGTAAAAGTCAGAATTCATTTATTCAGTAATTCACTCAAGTATTCAACAAACATTGGTTTCATACTTTGGTGTGCACAGCACTCTCACGGTTTGTGTTAGAAAAAAAAATTCAGTGTTATTACTTTTCAAACTCTGTAACTATTTAACCAAGACATCGATGGGAATGAATAAGCAACAGAGGGAAGGAGATGTTTTAATCTCACAGAATCTTGGATCTGACCAGCCTCATTTTAAATGGTGAAAATAGCCACTTGATAAAGTAGTCAAAGTTAATATTATTCCATTATTCACTCTCTCTTTATTAAGGCATCAGAGGTAATTCATTGAGTTTCTGAAGCACAGTATTTTTAAAATCCTACTCTTTCATGAACAAACTATTCCCAGACACAATTTGCCTATGTTATATAATAATGTGTCTTCCCTAGAGATGGCCCAAGTAAAGCCACTTGGTTCTCATTCCTAAATTCAATAAGGCCTGTTTCTACCTTGCCTGAGTTTGTGAGAAAATACAAGGGAAAGTGCCTTGACAACCAGAAGACCTGGAACAAATGTTGGCCTCTATTACTCATATTAGCCATCAAAATTTTCAAATTCCTGGGAGGTAGAAGAAATGAGGCTTGGCTTTGTGCTTCTGGGTGCCGGACTCCAAGTTGCTAAGATGCCTGTCCTTTTTCCCTTTATTGACTGTCTCGCCTGGGGAGGTTCTGCCCTCTTAGCCGACACAGCACAGGAAGACACTTCCCTCTTGCAGCAAATGCAGCTTCAGGGAGGCCTGAGATCTTGCTTCTATCTTGCTTGCTCCTTTGCCCACTGCCTTGCAAGAAGATCTGTAGGGACCTCTGAGGAGGAGGCTCTCAGCTGGAAGGAGCCAAGAGCCAGCCTTCAATGTTGCCAAACGCTTGTCTGGCCCAAAGCAGGACGTCTGCAAGAACACCCCCATAGGGCTGAGTGCAGAGCTCGTCTGAGGATAAAGTGCCCACCTCTGAGCTCAGCTCAGCACCTCATAAAGCGAGGCTCAGACTACATAAATAAGATGTATCTCTAAGGCGAAGTGAGGCTTGCAGAATTTATGCGCTTCTGGGGTCCCTTGCAAACAAGCTTAAACCAACAGTACCTGCCTCTCCTTCCCTTCTGTGTACCGTCTGACTTGGCTCCTAAGGCTGCCTCCTGTGTTTGTCTGGGGTATGCCTGGGCCAAGGAGGCAGGAGCATGTGTGGCCTGTGAGAGGCCCTGGTCCCCTCTGGGGAAGGACTGCTCAGGAACACAGACAGGAGGCCTTTGCCATACTCTGTTGGCTTCTGTGCAAAGGAAAACAGGTAGAGAGAGCCAGGAAGCAAACAGAGAAGGAAAGTCATTTACAGGAACAGCCTGAGTAGAGAAACCAGATGTGGGCCAGTGTCAGCAGCAGAGATGGTCTGCTGCATAATTCATCCATTGTGGGTCTGTTTATGTGTCTGTTTTTAAGGTTAATCATTTGTTTGATCGAGGCCTCTTCCCCTGATCACTTCTGTTAGCACATGAACAGGATGCCTGTATGAAATGCAAACATCCTCATTTGGCAGACGCAGACTTTGCTAAATTATCCTTCCAGCTGCAGATAAGTTGTGACATTTGTAATAAGTTGCCAGTCATGAGAGGCATAGCGTATCCTCAGAGAAATTCACGGCTGAATTCCTTCCCAGCTCCAGTCCTTAATGCTCTCCAAACGAAGGGCACTCTCCAGCCCAAGACACAAAATAGTTGAGAAGGAAGCACAGTCACTCGTTTTCTTGGGATATTGGTCTGGCCCATACAGACACATTGGCCCAGATTGCAGTTCCCATCAAAGTTTGCAATATATACACCAGGCAAGCACCTCATGGGAGAAGAGGGCTTCCTGCCCCATTCATACACACACTGACAGTCAGACTTCTATCGTTAGGACAGAGAAAAACAGATTCCTCTTCTCAAAAGCCACCCCTGAGGAAGTAGACTGATTTTATTACAAAGAAGTGAGAGTGGAGACCAGATAGTGAAGGCATCAGAGGTAATATGCTTTAGGAGGAACAGTGAGATTTTGGAGTCAGAGAAGCCTAATTTCCAGTGCCAGCTTTTCCACACTTATTAGCTGAGTGGGCTTGGATACATTTCTTCACGTCTCTGAGCCTGTTTCCTCAGGGTTAAGTTGGGCTGCTATGAAGCCTAGAAATGGCGATCTGAAGGGCCTGGCTCACTGTTGTTGCTTGACAGAGAATAGCTATGGTTCTGATCACTATCAAAGACAATCTAATCAGGTGCCACCTCCACTGCAATTTCCAGTTTTACCTGCACCTGAATCCTTGCAGGGATGCTATAGCCTGCAGGTGTTCATCCATCCCACCATTTCACAAAGATTCCATAGCACCTGCTCAGGCCAGGCCCTGTGCTAGGCACTATGTGTTCAGCCACTAATAAAATCAGCTCCCAAGAAGATGAGTTCACTTGTGTGTGAGTCTGACAGTAAGAAAAGATTTCCTAATTTTGAGTCAAAACTACTACAATGCAACAGGATTCCCTGTGGATTATGAGAAAGCTTCACCACCTTCTGTGACAGTTCCAACTGTATTTTCAGGCATCATCTTTTTTCCTCATTTTGTTGATGTAAATGTACATACAGAAAAGTGCACCAAATACACATGTACAACTCGATGAATTTTCTCAAGCTTAGCACCCCCATACAGCAATCATCCTGGTCAAATCATTACCAGCACTCCAGAAAGCCCTAGTTCTCCCTTCCACCACTACTCAACTAAGGATAACCATGACACTGAATTCTAACAGCACAGGTTCATTTAGTCTGTTTTATCATTTTGACATTATCTTTTAAAAAATGATTTGTACTGGGTTCTTCTCTCTCCTGGCCTGAGCATATAAAGGCAAACACTGAATAGATTTCCTTCTATATCATGAAGTTCTGCCTTTACACAGTTTTCTTTCCTGTGGAGCTCCTGAGGGCCAGGGCACGTGCCCCAGAGCCTGCACATAGTAAGTGCTCAGTAATTCATCCATTGTGGGTCTGTTTATGTGTCTGTTTTTAAGGTTAATCATTTGTTTAACCTTAAACAAGTATGTGCTAAGTAAATGAATGATGACAGGATCCCTCCATACACCCGAGCAAAGGCAGGATCAAAGCCAACAGCTGCAGGACAGAGAGTACGGTGCACAGGGTCTGAGAAGGAATTGCAGAGCAAAGACCTCTTTTCCAGGTAATTCTGCCCCTCTGGACTGAAGAGCCCTGGGCACACTCCTGACTCACTGAAGTTCTATTGAGTAACAAGCATTTTATTCTGCCCTCAAACATACTCATATTTTTCTTACTGAAAAGAAAAACCAAAACCCTGATCACAAATAAATCAGGTCATCACTGGGCGTGATGCCTTATGCTTGTAATCCCAGAACTTTGGGAGGCTGAGGCAGGTGGATTGCTTGAGCCCAGGAGTCCCACACCAGCCAGGGCAACATGGTGAAACCCCATTTCTATAAAAAATACAAAAAATTAGCCAGGCATGGTGGTGTGCACCTGTAGTCCCAGCTCCTCAGAAGGCTGAGGTGGGAGGATCACCTGAGCCTGGAAGGTGGAGGTTGCAGTGAACCATGATCATGTCACTGCACTTCAGCCTGGGTGACAGAGCAAGACCCAATCGCAAAAAAA
>NW_016807378.1:4558712-4689720 GCF_001698545.2 Rhinopithecus bieti | reverse complement strand
GAAAAAAAAAAAAAAAAAAAAAAAAAAAAATATATATATATATATATACACACACACACACACACACACACATCTATATATGTGTGTATTTAATGAGAGTCTATACTTGCTAGGCAAGAGGGGCAATTTACTGAGTGCCAATTATATACTGGGCATTCTGCTTGCCTTGGATGACTCAGAGATGAACCAAGTTCCTAAGATGCCTGTCCTTTTACCATTTATTGACTGCCTCATCTGGGGAGGCACCCTTGCTGCTCACAAGTAGCTTCCCAGCTAAAGGAAGCTACAAGCACATAAACACACAACTGCAGCATTAAAGTGTTGGAAGTGTTAGAATCCAGATATGCACAAAGTGCCATGGGAACATAGGAAAAGGAGCAAAGTTTACAGAAAATGCCACCTTGAGGGGATGACATTTGAAGAGGGCTTGAAGAATGAGTGGAGTTCAGTAGATGAACACAGGGAAAGGATGCTCCAGGCAGAGTAAATGGCATGAGCACAGCAGGGCTGATATTTTGTAGTACACACACTCCAGGTAACCAGTTGTTTATAGCCAGTGTCTGCTGTGATTAGTCATGGATTAGTTGTGAGATATTATGAATATCAATCTTAAGTAAAAACAGGAAGCCAGGAAAGGACAGGCCACACTAAGATAACAGTGTGAGTTACCAGATTCTTGAATCTCTATGAAGGATGGCATGTAGATGGCAACCATACCAACACTGACTCCTATGCACACAGCAGACCTAAGTAATCAATCACAGCACTCTCTCCAGAGTCACCCAGAAACAACCTGCTCAGCAAAGAGCTCTAGGCCATCACTACAAAGTAATAGGAGTTGGCATCATCCTGGGTTGCATATTACAGCTTCCATTACCTTATCACCTCCTCCCTCATCAATGCCACATCATCTGGATTCAGTCTCCGACATCTCATTGAAAGCATTCTCTCTAAGATTTACATTGCCTTCCTTCTCACCAGATTCAGAAGTCCCCATTCCGATTTAAAACCACATTCACTTCCTCCTGCAAACTCTTGCTGCCTCCTCCACGAATCCAGTGTACCTGCTCTCTCTCCTTCATTTGCATGCCTTCTAGTTCTGTCTATGCTTTTTTCCCACTGTCTCACATCTGGCCTTTTTCCACAGTAAATCCCCTAGCCCAGGCCTTACTGATCTAATCTCGGAGTAAGAGAAGCCAGCCATCCATCCTCACTCCTCTGAAAGGAAGTCATCCTCCCCTATGGCCTTCCTTATCAGTGCAGGTAAGCAAGCGTTTAAAGCCCAGCTCAGCTTTCAGGGACAAAATTACGTATTATTGAGGTTTCCTCCAGCCACCCTGCAGCAACTTGTAATGCCCAGAACCATCTGGCTGCTTTAGTCCTTGGGAGCCTCAGTGACGAAAGGCGCAGCCAAGCAAGAGGGTGAAGCTACCAGTGAAAATACAATGTAGAATTTATTTATTGATTTCAAACAATCTATGTCTCCAGAACGCCAGCGTACAGCTCCTCTGGCAAGTGAATATAAAAAATGTACAAGCAATACATGCAGACATACCATAAAACCCCACATGAATTTGCTAGGTCTAAGCTATTCATGTATTTTGCAAAAGAGAAACCACCACAAAATGTTTAATATGTGTTCATTTCACAGGTGGCTTCTTTTTTCCTGAAGGGGGATGACTTCGGACCCAGGATAGTCAGGCAAGGATGTCAAATGCACCATCTAGACCCCGTCCAGATGACTATACTTCCTCCAGATAGCTACGAGGGGACCAAGGAAAAGCAACAGGTGGTTCAAGTGTTTGGTGTGCAGGGCGACTTCCCAGAGTGCTTGCACTGAGGACAGTGCTCATCCCAGGCTCAGGCTTCCTGGAGTAGTGCTGGCCATGCATCAGCCAGCACTATTGATTCCCATCATTGCTATTTTCTGGTAGACAGTGGGGTATTTGTCTTAGATTAATTAAAAATGGACTACGAGAAAGAACTGTTCTGTTAGAAAAGTGGAGGCATGTGAAATAACTCTGAAGACTATGCTGCTTCCAGATACTGAGGGGGCAAAACTTCAATCAACTTTCTCTGGGCAAGAAAATAACTCCAAAGACCCAAGGAAGGTACAGCCCTGGTATCCTGGAAATGCGCAGCTGCTGAGGAGGGTAGAGAGTTGGCCATGGAAAATGGCCAGCCTGTCATCTCTCAGATAATCCTATGTCCCTTCCCAAACTACATTTTCACTTCTTCACACTAGGTGCCCCAGACAAGAAAAAGTACAGGACAAAACCTTTCAGGGTTGCACCCAATAGAAAGAGCACCTGCAAGAAAGCTACTCTCTGGCAGAACACGTTCCTTGTACACTGGGAACCTGAAAATGTGGGCAAACAAACAGAGGTGAAAGTGATCTGTGAGTTGATTGGCTTCCTTGGCATTGTTATTCAGGATCATCAGTCTTGGACATTAGTGTTAAGTGAATAACGAGTGAATTAATAAATGAATTTTCCATTGTTAGAATTTCCACTTTTAAGTCTCTCATTCATTCTAAACAAAAGGAGAAATCATTGAAACAAATATTGATTGAAGACTTACTTTTTATCAGGAACATTTAATTATCATAAAAACTCACCAAAGGAGATACCATTTTCCCTATCTTAGAAACATGGAAGCTGAGTCTCAGAGGAAAATGCTGAACTGAGTCATTCTCCCAAACACAAGCCCCAGTGCATTTTCCTTTTAATTTTTCCTCCTCTTTCTCTTCTTCCTCCTCTCCCTCCTCTTTCTTTTCCTCCTACTCTTCCTCTGCTTTAATCTCTTCCCTTTCCTCCTCCCCTTCCTCTTTCTTTTCTTCTTTCCCATCCCTAACTTTTTAGTTCTTATATAGATTCAAGCTTTATATGCACAAAGATTAAAGTGTGAAATATTTCTACAAACCTTATAAAACATATATACTCCCTTTCTATAGGAGTATCCTGCTCCACCTCTGTGATGGTTAATATTTTGTGTCAGCTTAATTAGATTGAAGGATGCAAAGTGTTGATCCTGGGTGTGTCTGTGAGGGCATTGCCAAAGGAGATTAACATTTGAGTCAGCGGACTGGGAAAGGTAGACTCACCCTCAATCTGGGTGGGCACCATCTAATCAGCTGCCAGTGTGGTCAAAATAAAAGCAGGCAGAAGAACATGGAAAGACTAGACTGGCTTAGTCTCTCAGCCTACATCTTTCTCCCATGCTGGATGCTTCCTGCCCTTGAACATTGGACTCCAACTTCTACTCTTGGACTTCCACCACAGATGGAAGGCTGCACTGTTAGCTTCCCTACTTTTTAGGTATTGGGACTCAGACTGGCTTCCTTGCTCCTCAGCTTGCAGATGGCCTATTGTGGGACCTCTCCTTGTGATCATGCTAGTCAGTACTCCTTAATACACTCCCCTCTTTATATACACCGATCATGCTAGTCAGTATTCCTTAATAAACTCCCCTCTTTATATACACCGATTCTATTAGTTCTGTCCCTCCAGAGAATGCTGACTCATCCAACCTCCACTCCTAACTCCCAATTTCCACTCTGGGGCAACTGCTTTCACCTCTTTTAGTTTTTTCTCTTGATATGTACTGCTATGTCTCTATGTTACTTCTTCCTGATTTTTTTTTTTTTTTTTTTTTTCAGTTGTAAGCATTTTCTATTGACTTTCTCTAATGGAAGGTAAAGTTTTAACTCTCTTTCACAAACATATTTTGCCTCGCCTCCCCACCCATCTTCTGTTGTGAATTTAAAACAATAACTTTATTCCACATTCACACTTAATAGTTTAGGAGGGTATAGAATGCCAAACTGAAAATTATTTTCCCTTAGAATGTTAAAGTCAATTGCTCTATCTTTTTCTAGTTTCCAATATTGTTTTTGAATAATCCAAGGCCATTTGAGGTGTTACCTATGGGTGCAATGTGAAAGACCCAGAATGTTAATTTCTCTAAAAGTATCCTTTGGTTTTAAATACATTAAATGAATTTTAGTTCACAGGATTGATAAGGTAAATTACTGATATCTTCTCCAGACCTTGAAGCTTCAGACTTAGAGAATGTTAAAGCTGTTGATCACTGACGCTTACTGACAATGAGTGACATGGCAGCCTATTCCTCCTGGACCTGGTGAGAGGAGAGACCTGCCGGGAACACTGTCCAAGGGGCTGCTGTAAGTAGGTGGGGATGGGCGATTAGAAACCTCCAAGCACAGCAGAACACATTACCTTAGCAAGAGGAAACTGAAGAAAACACTAAGGGAATCAAAGTATGTAACCAAGAAAATGTCTACCTAAAACTCTTGCACAAATACCCCCAGGGATGCATGCCATAGAGTGACAGTTCATGGGAAACACTTCTCTTAGCAAACCTTTTCACCTCTATCTATTAGACCTTATTCCCCACTTTTTAATGGAAACCAGTGAGAAAACAGGATCAACTACCACAATCCACTTTGCAGCCGATTTATAGTGCACATCTCTTTTATTAAGCAAGGGATATGTACGTTTGGCCCAGGGTAGCTTAACTGCATGTGAAGTTAACTTCATGCCGATTTGAGTTCACAGTTCTAAGCACATACACTGTTCTATATTGCTACACAAAGAGTTGCTGTTGCTCTGTTTTAGCATATTAATTCTAAAAATTCAACTGTATAGAAAAGTTGTAAGAGTGCACAATGAACATCTGTATAATTTTCATCTAGATTAATCAATTATTAACATCTTACCACATTTAAGTTCTCTCTCTCCCCCTCCTTCCTTCCCTCTCTCCAAATCCTTCTTTCTCTCACTTCAACTCTAAATAGATTACATATGACAGCATTATTGTATATTACCATAATACCACATGATAACCAAGAAATTTATCATTGATAGACCTATTATCTAATATACATTACATGTTTAAATTTTCACAATTATCCCAATCATGTCTTTTATACCTCTTTGTTCATTTTCTGATTCATAATCCAATCTGAGCTCAAGCATTGAAATTGCTTGTTATATCTTTTTGGTCTTCTTTGTTCTGGAACATTCCCTCCACACACATATACCCTTTTTTGTTTTTTAAAACATTGATATTTTTAGAGTATATGCTATTTGAGGTAGCAGATCTTATAATGTGGATGTGTCTGATTAATATCTCTTTATTAGATTCAGGTAAAAGATGTTTGGCAAGTATACTACATAAGTGATGTTGTGCGCATCCCACTGCACTCCATCAAAAGCCACATAATGTCAGTTTGTCTCATTATTGGTAATTCTAAGTGTGGTCACTCGATTAAGGTGGCATCTTCCATATTTCTCCAGTGTAAAAGTACTTAATTCATTTGTAATTAATAAGTAATGTGTGGGTGTTACTCCAAGGCCATGTGAATATCTGCTTCCCCAAATGGTTGTTTTTTAATCACTGCAATTATTGTGATCCCTCCCTTACAGATTCAAGCAGTAATCAGAAGACAGAGGCATGGTCTTCACTCATTTCACTCTCTCTGCAAATCCCATTTGGCACTGGTTAATGATAATGAAGGCTTTGGCACTTTTTTCCTATAGATGCTCTTACAGGATAGAACTCTATTTCTAAAATGCATTCCACCAAAGCACAGTGAAAGCAATTACCAATACTCAATTACTCCAGCTTCACTCCATCACTGTAGATACTCTTAAATGCTATGCAAGGGTGGTTTTGAATATCCTGAATGTGGAAATTGGTCTACAATAACAAAGAGAGGCTTAGAAATCTTTGATGGCCCCCAAGAACTACCTGATACAACCCAAACTCCTTATCTGGCACTCAGGCTCAACTGGATCTGGCCCCAGCTCCCACCCCTCTCCCATGATCTCCCTACCTCTCAGACCAAACTGAGCTTTTCTCTTCTTCTACACCCCCATGCTTTCCCTTGTCCATTCTGAATCCTCTGTCTTGAATGCCCTGATTCTCATCATAGAATTACACATTTTAGTGAAGGCCCAAGGTTCCACACTTTTTTGGCCTCTCTTTCCCAAAAGTTATTTGCTTAAAAAAAAAAAAAAAAAAAAAAAAAAAAAAAGCAAGCTTCCTCCGGAGTTCTTAATCTGTGACAATTAGGGCCCTCGGTATCTAAATGGTACACTGAACTTGTTTTCAGAACATCAGTGAAGTTCTAATACCAAAATGTTTTTGAAACAATTTGATATCCAAAAAAAGATTTTTTAAACATTTAAGTACTTATCATGGGAACAATTAGAATTGCTGAAATTGTTTTTATATATTCACAATTTAGTATATTTTTATTTTACATTACATTCAGGAAAGAGGAGAAGGGAGCACTATGATTCTTAGGACCCAATACATCTTAATCTAGCCCTGGATGAAAACTCTAAGAACAGAATTGGTGTTATTTCTCCCCTAGCCCCAGGCCTAGCATCATGTGCTATGCATGGTAACTGCTCAATAAGTAGTTACTGAACAACTGAGAGGAAGTTTGGAGTCACACCAATTGTTCGTGCTCCTTTGAAGACAGAATGACTTACCCCCCTCTCCATGCCCCCAACCATTTCTCCCTTAGCACATCTCATCAGAAATAAATAGATGCCTCAGCCCTCTGTGCCTAGCCACTGACAGAGAGCAGAGGACTGGCCATGGGCCTTTGGCCACATGCTGGCATATCTGAATTCAAGACCTTCACTGCCCTGTGATTAACACATGCACTACTCCATCGTCTGTGGGAAACTGAAAGATCCCGTTCATGGTGACAAATTGGAGAGCAATCTCACTTCTTTGGCTATATCTGGGGTCACTCCCAGCACCACTCAGAAAGAGTATTTGTATAAGACACAGCATCAGTGGTCACATCCTCTGAGAAGCCTCCTGAGGGCAGGACCTTCCAGCAGAGCCCCCCAAGGTCCTTGGTTACAGCATCAGAAAACTCCAGACACGTCACTATGGCCCAGTAAGTATCAACTACATGCAGATGCCGGCCACAGCATGGAAAACTCAACACAGGGGAAGACTCAGCTGCTGCCCAAAAGGAGCATTACCACCAAGTCACAGAGACCATGCTGATGGATCTGAAGCACCCAAGATTCACACAAGGCACTGTGAGATGAAGGATGTGGAAAGCCTCACAATAGGAAAACCACCTTTAATGGCAGCCCATATTTTGCCTAGCACTAAAGTACACAAACTATTTTAATATCTGCTGCCTCAGGATAGTCTCCCAGGGGCCCTGTGAGATGGGCAGGTCAGAAGCATTAAATATGAAACCACGTAAGCTCCCTACCCTGGGTCGTCTCTGTGATAAGGCCTCACCGTGTTCCAACCTCTATTCAGGTCACTTCTGCAAACCTTCCATGAGTGCAGCTCATTTCCAGGCCTTGTACCAGGCACTGGGCATGCAGAAAGTCCCTTAGAACACAAACTATATGCAAGGCACTCACTCATTTAGAGGCGCATTCCCTGCATTGGTGGTATAGTGGTGAGCATAGCTGTCTTCCAGAGATGCATTTCCTGGGTCTAACCTGGGGCTCAGTGCAAGAAATAGAAATGAAAGTGCCTGCCTTTGAGGAGTTATCCAGCTATTGTGCCACTTTTCACACCAACTTGCGTGACCTGTTGGCCCATCTATCTTTCTCTAAGCTGTGATCTTCTTTAGAAAATGGGCATCTCTGTGATTCCAGGGCAAATCTCAGGGCTGGGCACACTGCAACATCATTTCAAAGACAGGCTTCTGTGATAGTGGACAGTCCCAGAGCTCAGCCCTGTACATGCCCTAGCTGAGCTCCACCCTCAGGCTTTCAGGCTGCAGGCCTCCCGACCCAGACTTCCATGTGCCACCCCTACATGCCTCTCTGTAGCTCTAACATGAGGATGGTGCCTGGGCAGACACAACCGGCACTCTTTCCTCTCAGCGGGGTGTGCAGCTGATACCGCCTTCCACTTGACTCCTGACAAAGACATGTGGCCTGCCAGGTGATGCAGGGGAGGGCCAGGCTGCAGCTGAAGGCCTTTTCTCCTGGGGGTTATAAAAACAGGCTGCCCCTCCTCTTGGACTGAATGAGGTTTCTCGCTGTGAATAATGGCATTGAAGTATCCAAGGGCTACATTCAGGAGCTGAATCGTGGAATTCCAGCCAAAGAATCTGCTGAAGACTGAAGGGACCAGCTGTCTAGCTTCACACAGGGAGGGGTCCTTAAAGCTAACTACTGCCACCAGGCCCTGGTCTCAAACCTTACACACTGGTCTGCAAAGAGCTACAGCTCAAGGTTGCTGTGTCCCCGCAGCCAAGGCTGAAGCACGACCTAGCCAGTCCCCTACAGCTAACAGAGTGACCCCACATACGTGATCCCCAGAATAGGTCCCAGACAATCCTGAGAAGGCGTGGCTAATGCTGTGGTTCTTTACTTCTGAGCCACACACCCCTCAGAAAATCTGAGAAAAGGCTTGGACTATCTCTCCAGAAAATGCATACACATGCACACTGTGTTATGGAATGAATGCTTCTGTTCCCACCAAAATTGATAGTTTGGAAGCTAATCCCCAATGTGATGATGTTTGAAGGTAGGACTTTTGGGAGGTGATTGGATCATAAGGGTGGAGCCCTCATCAATGGAATTGGTGCCCTTCTAAGAAGAGGCCAGAGAGCTCTCCCAGTCTCTTTTTGCCATGTTAGAACACAATGAGAAGTTGGCAGTAAACAACCCAGAAGAGGGCCCTCACCAGACCCGGACCACACTGGCACCCTGATCTTTGACTTCCAGCCTCCAGAACTATGAAAAATCAATTTCTGTTGTTAATAAGCCATCCACTCTATGGTACTTTGTTACAGCAGCTCAAACTGACCAACACATGTACATATGTATATGTATGCATACCATCATATGTATACACATGTCTACATATATACACACACGTCTACACGTATACATATACATACACAGTTACTCCCATAATTTTTACACATTCACAGATTCCCTAAAGCCCATCCAGAAGTCTAAGTTAAGAATTCTTTAATAAAGTCACCGAAGACGAAAGCCAATTTTTCTATCTGAAATCTCCTGACCCCATGGGTTCAGGGCTGAGCCATGTCTCCTGGGCAGGAGTAAAGGGTGAATTTTGCTCTAGGTCCAAGGGACATGTGGCCTCACACACAGTGTGGAGAGCAGTCTGTCTCACGGCCTGGCACTCTTGACCCCATCTCACAGCTGTCAGACTCCGCCTGACCCAGATCCGCCAGGAGGACAGACGGTTTTTCTTTGTGGAAATAGTTCATGGTGCTTGTCATTTACAGATTCTCTCTGGATTTCACTCAGAGATGGAGGAAAGCATCCTATCCTGTGGAAATTCTTCATTCTGAGTGCGACAAGGAATTAGGAACAAGATGTGAAAGGGGGTCTGACGCTTATTCTCACATATGTGGGGACACACACAGGTACACACACACAGTTTCTTTCTGAGCCCAGTGCTGTGACAGTAAATTAGCCATATCTTCAGGAGAGCTCAGCTCAGCTCAGCTCAGACCTTATCCAACCTAATTTTAGTGACAGATTCTTCATCCAAATTGGCAGTGTGCACAGGGACTGTGTTTAGAAGGTGCTACGGAGAGTCTGGCAGCACCTGAGGCCTAGGCTCGTTATATGCCTTAACACAATGGTATTACCATGCTCTGCTACTCTCCTAACCCATCTATTACATGGACACCAGGACACACGGGTGTTGCCTAGAAAAAAGATGCCTCTCAACAAAGTCCCATAAATGACACTAACTCCCCTCATCACTTAGGTGACCTGTGTGTGTGGTCTGTGTGTGTCTGTGTGTGTGTGGTACCTATGAATGTGCATCTGTATACTTACACATCCAGGCATGAAAACAGAAAAGGCACTGGATATTAAGTATAGACGGGACTCCATGTAGATTTCCCAACAGACAGACCCAGAACAACAGGCAATGCTCCCTTCTGGACTATAGAAATCTATCTAGGGGAGAAAAGGGCAGCTGGATGAAGATGAGTAAGCAGTGTGGAGTCACGGGCACTCGGACTGGGCTCAAGTCCAAACTTGAGCGCTCACTCCCTGTGTGACCTTAGGGAAGGCACTGCATGTCTCTAAGCCTCAGTTCCTCTTCTGTAATATGTGAATTATAAACCTCCCTGCAAAGGCTGGAAGCAACAGATATGAGACTTGAAGAAAAAGAATTAGCACAGTGATTGGCACATTGCAGAGGGGTGATACACATCAGTTGACTTCCTGTCCCTTGCTCTGTTCTGAGCAACTCCTGATTGAATCATTTGAGGGAGAATCTGACTCCGATTTTTCAACCCTCCGTGGGCCACAGGGTCTGTCTCTTTCAAAGATGTGTGTTATCCTTCCACATCCCACAAGAGGCTGAGATTGGCATATCTCAAAGAGGACTTAGGCAATAAAACTAATAACGCTGTGCTTCCCGGAATGGAAAGCCTTGCCCCACACCTCTGCATTATGATTGAACTTTGTCTTCTCTCCCAAGCCTCAAGCTCCTGTTTTTCAAGTAATCCAATCTGTTTTATTCAAGACAAAGGACAAGAGGATTTTATGGAATGAGAAGTCAGTTTATTTCCTGGGACGTTTACATAGGTCACAGTAAAACAGTTTTATGTCTCCAGTGACATTTCTTCTGGGACTGTTCATGGGGAACATTAAATTTTTTCTAAAGCTCTGAAGGTGGTTGTTCTTTTGTTGTAAGTGGGACTGAAATGTGTTTCTAGGCAGCTACAGGGTCCCTTTGGACTGACTGTGATGGGACTTCTAGAAAAAAAGGCGCAAGGCTTGAATGGGTCACAGGTGGAAAATGGGGCAAACGACTGGTGAGCAGCTCAGACCCTGAGTACTGGTTCCCCCAAGGGCCAAGAAAAGCCACTAGGAGTGAGGGGACCCTGTTCCTGTGAGATGCCTTATGATTACAGAGGAGAGGTTGGAACAGAGAAATAAGCTTTCTAAAATACACTCACTTAAAGAGAAACTTGGACCCAAACTCATCCAATGATTCCCACATCACAGATGAGGAAACTGAGGTTCAGAGACATGAAGTCACTTATCTAAGTCACACAGGGAGTAACTGTTGGGGCCTATGCTTAAACCACATCTAGGTTCTGGAGCTCCAAAGCCCACGCTTGCAATTGCCTGCCCCGGGCTGGCCCTGCAAGGAAATCCCCTCTCAGCTGCAGGCAGAGGTTCCCCATTTGGAATGGCAGAAATGCGTTCCTTTACACAGCAGTGTTCCTGAAGCCACCTCCATGGAAGCAGCCTCCCTGAGCACTCCCCTTGTAATGACAATGGATGGCAGGCCTCCCTTGTGGCCAAGGGTCACCAATCCTGGCACCTCTGAGTGTGAATAAGAACAGCTGTCACATAGAAGAATCAGATTTCTAAATGTGAAATTTCACATTTCCCATTGCTTGTCACCCATTGGATTGCAGCCACAAGCCACCGGTCCTGCATCCCCTTCCTACTCTTGCCCTATAAATGGAAAACTCAAGGAGACCATCAGCAGTTCTAATAGACTTCTACCTTTGGCCTGCCAGCTGACCTGTGCTTCCAGCTGCTTCCATCTGGCTGCTGGTAGAGGGACCGGAGGTTACAGAAGAGGCTGATGGCACCATGACAGACTTAACTGAGTGGCAGCAGAGGCAGGAGCAACCAGAGCAGAGCAGGCTGGAGCCCAGAGCCTAAGAAGATCCCAAGAGTGAGGGCAAGCGAAGGATCTGGACCAGGAGGCACAGGTTTGGTGGCTCATGGGAGGATGAAGGACCAGGAATCCAAAAGTGGACCGAAACCAGGAGACAATTCAGCCATAGGAAAAGACAGATCCTATGAGGGAGAACAGCCATTATTTATCGAGGCCCAACTGTGCACTATGCTCGTGTGGTCCAAATGAGAGGCATTACAGAGGCCAGATCCAGAGCCTGCATTCAAGTTTTGAATCTGCCACTTTCTAGCTGCGGGTCTTCGAGCAAGTCACTTCACTTTTCAGTGGCTCAGCTGTGCACTCTGTAAACTGAGAACAGGGGTTTCTCCTAAGATACCACGAGAATAATATGAGGTCACCCTGCAAAGGGCTTGGTAGGAGGCACAGCACATGACCCGTACTCAGTAAATGTGGGTTATTAGTACGAAACTTCACAACCCAAGAGCCAGGAAGTGATAGTCCCATTTTATAGATAAATAGATTAATACTCCTGTTTTACAAAAAAGGGCGGGGGGGATGGGGAAGTCCTGGAGGTTCGGATACACTCTAGGTCACACACCTGTGAGTGGCAGAGACAGGTTGGAACCCAAGTCTCTGTGTGCCCCAATTGCTCCTGCTGTCTCTGTATGCTGCCTACCTGTCAGCTTCAATGAGCAAAACTACATAGCCCCTGCCCTCGTGGGGCTTATGTTCTAGTGAGTTAGCAGAGAGGGACAACAAAACAAATAAACCCACAATGATGAGATGAGGCAGATGGAGATAAGTGACACAGAGAAATGGAGTTGGGTTGGGAGAGGGAGAGGGATGAGCCATGGGCTATCTGATGGTGGTGGGCAGGGAAGGCCTCTCTGACCAGCTGAAACCTAAGCAAAGCCCTGAACACAGGAAAGGAAGGAAGTCTTGTGGCTGTCTGGGAGGAAGAGCGTTCCCAGGAGCAGAAAGAGCAAGTGCACACCCCCTTGTGGGAGCAGATCACTGGGCAGGAAGGAAGGGCCTGAAAGGCAGGTGGCAGGGCCCCACAAGGGAGGGAGGTAGTGGGAGGAGAGGTGGGTCCCTCAACAGGAGAGAGGCAACTCAGCAAGGAGCCCATGCAGAGCTGGAGGATCAAAGTTTCTGGGGGACCCAGTCACCTGCGGGATAAGTGACAGGTGAGGTCCCTGAGGAGCTGGGATAAACAGTAGGGAAGCAGTCCAGGAGTACAGGGGGCTGGGCCCTGAGTGTGACAGGGACAGCAGTGAGATGGGCCCTCACCACAGTCGCCTTCTAGCCCCTGATCAGGCACAGGGCCCTCAGAGCTGCTAAGTGGGCCCAGTTGGAAGGGAAGGATGTGTAGGGACAGGGAGCACGGCCATCCTATACAATGTAAAACGCTGAAGAGCAAACACGTTTAAACACCCTGAAAATCAAAGGAATTTCTCCCAAATAGCCCATCCCTGGAATGTTGGAGCAAAGGAGGCCTGGACTTAGATTCTCGTCTCAGCACTAAGTGGCCTTAGAAAAGTCCTGGTTGGGCGCAGTGGCTCACACTTGTAATCCTAGCACTTTAGAGGCCGAAGTGGGAAGATCACCTGAGGTCAGGAGTTCGAGACCAGCCTGGCCAACACGGTGAAGCCTCACCTCTACTAAAAATACAAAATTAGCTGCACGTGGTAGAGCCCATCTGTAGTCCGTGCTACTCGGGAGGCTGACACAGAAGACTCACTTGAATCTGGGAGGCGGAGGTTGCAGTGAGCCCAGATCATGCTGTTGAACTCCAGCCTGGGGAACAGAGTGAAACTCCATCTCAAAACAAAAACAAACAGAAAAAAAAAAAAGTCCTGTAACCCCTCAGAGTCTGCCTTTCCTCATCATTAATAAGACCCATGCTGTAGGGGCACTGTTGGGGCTAGACAGGGCCAAACACCCAGAACATGCTGGCACATAATAGGTTCCCTACTATTGGTCGCTGTTCCCACTACTATTATTGCATATGGATGTGCTAAAGCTTAGGGGTAAATCATGACCACGGCTGATGCTGACTGAGCTGCAACACGTCCAGTGCAATGGACTGAATGTGTATGAACCCACAAAGTTCATACGCTGAAATCCTAACCCCCAAGGTGGTGCTACTAGGAGGTAGGGAGCGACTAGGTTATGAGGGCACAGCCCTCATCAATGAGATTATTGCCCTTATAAAAGGGATCCCAGAGAGCTCTCTTGTCCTTTCAGCCACGTGAGGACACAGTGAGAAGATGGCTGACTATGAACCAGGAAGAGGACCCTCACCAGACACTGAACCTGCTAGGGCTTTGATCTTGGACTTCCAGCCTCCAGAACTATAAAAAACAAATTCTTTTGCTTATAAGCCACCCAGTCTACAGTGTCTTATTTATAGAAGCCTGAACAGACTAAGACACCCAGATAAGGTCAGCTGTGTAAAACAGGCCAGGTGGACGTCATTATACTGCAAAGGCAATTAGACAGCTCAAGTGAGATCCGAGATTCAGCCTCCACCCACCCAAACCTACTGGGATTCTGAACCCTGTTAGGACTAAAATATCTTTTCATTGCTATAGGTACAAATACTTTTTTCCTCCTGGGAAAAAACAAAGAGGGAGGAAAAAAGAGGATACACAGGAATATATATACATCCACATATGCACATACATGGACTTACTTTAATCAATTGAAATGCATATTTGTGATGTATTAGTTATCCCCAGAAAGCTATAGAGACCCTCACATTTAGCCCTGGCATCCCTGCTCTGGGGCTATACAGATCTGGCCTGTCCTAAACAATATTTAAAAACAAGTGGTTACTCCCCTATTTATCCCCTTGTGAGACTAGCTACCTAGATGAGACTGCAGAAACAGGGCCCCTGCCACAGTGCTCAGTCCCAGTGGTCTGCCCTTGCTGAGCCATCTAGGACCATCTCTTCTCACCCCCGTGGTCCCCGCCTCAGCCCCCAAGCTTCAAAACCTACTCAGAAGAAGGCTTGACAAACTATTCTAACCAAGGTAAGAATACTGATAACCCTCCAAAGAAAAGAAATCTGCAATTTCCCATGATTACCAGCTTCAACTAAAGGAATGAAGCAATAACGGTGCATTGTAAGGCATCCTGGGAAAAGTAGGCTTTCTCCATGCCCCAGTGCCTACCCTGGCCTGGTTAAAAGGCTCTGCCCCAAAGGCAGGGTTGTCATCCTCCAGCAGTCTCCAAGGTGGCAGAGCCCTAAAGATACCAGCAGAAGAGTGTCATCCTCAAACACAAAACCAGACTGCAGAGAACTTCACAGGACACCAGGCTGACTTTGGGCTTGGCTGCACAAGACCTGCCTGTTCCTAAGCTGAGTTGCCACTCACCAGCCAGCTGAAAGCCCTTTCTCTGCTGTGAACCCAATACAGATACAAACTGCATTTCATGTCTGAAAAAGCCAGTGACGGGATAAGTAGTGTTTGTTATCTAACTAAATTGTAGAGGAAATGATGTGTGAATGAGAAAATTTTAACACAACCGTGAATCACTTCTGACAAGTTCGATTATAGTTTTGTTTACTTAAGCACTTGTGCATTCTAATGAATTGTCCTATGGAATTATTAATTGGATCTGAGATTTCTAGGGCTTTCCCACTGCTCTGAATCCTTCCTAGCAGAGATGATGTACCTTTAGGTGTCGTGGTTACAAGGGTTGGTTTTCTACTAAAAAATCTAAGGGTGGAGTGCAGGGCATGCCAGATCCTGGCATCTAAACCAAAACAGTGAGAGTCGCTCTTGGTCTTCCCAAAAGTTAGAAAGACACAGAGATGCAAATTCTTGAAAATATAGGGACATAGAAAAAGACAGATTTGGGGCCCCTGTGTTCTGTGGCTTTTCATTAGGAAAGGATTCTAGTCGAGAAATAAGTCAGAACCAGTAGATCCAGGAGTAAAGTGTTAGTCATAGAAGATGGGGAGAGAGGACTGGACCCATCAGCTTCTCTAAGTACAGAAGCGAAAAAATAGGAAGAGGCCCCGGGGCCATGGTCCTCAGAACATCCTGATGCCTCCTCTCCTGGCTGTGGCTATGCCAGCACTGCCAGGCTTCCTCTGTCCGCTTTCCACTCTAAGGATGATGTTATGGCAGCTGAAAGATTGTGCCAGCCTCCTTGACGGAACCAAACCCAGAATCTTCTCCGGCAATGGAGATGCCACACATGAGGAAGAAAGATCACTCAGTCCACCCAGCAGTACTAGTTGCAATCGCATAGACTGTGCCCTGCATCTGGGCACCTGGGGATGAGGGGGGCTGCAATCTAGCTCACACCCTGCTTACCAGGCCATAAGCCCAGGGGCTGCATCAGCCCAGAGGGATGTGGATCTGTCAGGGCCCCAGCATGAAATTTCCAACGGAGTTTAATTTAAAAACTATTTACAAAGACAGACAGGGTTAAGGAAAGTCAAAAGAGGTAGAGGCACCCTGGGCTGGCAAAAGGGGGAAGCCATTACCACATTAGGCCTGGAAGGGTCAAGGGAGAGAGTCCTTCTAGGAGCCCAGCAAGAATTGTGGCTGGGAGCATTGTTCACGGAAGAGCGGGGACACTGCCAAATGCCTCCACCACCACACCCCCCTGTAAGCCAGAGGCATGGAAGCCTGTTTGCTGCAGTCCATAGAGATCAGCCTCCTGGGACCAAAAACAGTGTTGGGAAAGGTGAGGAGTAGATGTGGAGGCCAGAAACCCATTATCCGTATGGGCCAGCCAGGGAAAGCCTGATTTGCGTCTTTCTTTCACTCCCCATCAACTGCCTCAGCTCCCCTTGGAAAGTTCTCACGGTCCCACTGCTGCCACCACTTTCCAGGCACTCTCCCATCCCCCTGTCTCAGCCCCATCTCGCCCTGACTGCAGGAGCAATCAGGGGAAGGAGGGATGTAGCTCATCCACAAGACTGCAAGCAGGAAAACCTAGAGGCCTGCTCTGGAAGCCCACCCACTCCTACTCTTGCTCCTAGCAGGCATATAAAGGCTGTGGGTAAGGATGGGCCATGACCATGGTGCAAGCAGACAGTGACTGTTCCCAGTGTCTGCCAGAAGTGGGTTTTTATGACCAAGGAGCGACACTGGATCAAGTCTGCCAGCCAATGACCCGGCAGAAGTCACCAAAGGAGGGGTCCAAGAGCTAGAGGCAGCCAGGGTGGATGCAGCTGGCATTGGGGAGCAGGAGCACAACCCCCTTCCTCCCATTTGGGTAGGCCCCTGGAGAGAGTCCCTGGCCAGTGCCCTTGGGGGATGTTGTTAACCAACAAGCCTGTAGCGCTTACTATATGCCCTGCAGGCACTGTTCTGAAGGCTTTACAGAGATTTCCCCCATTTTATCCTCATAAGAACACCATGAGGGAGGTCTAATTATCTTCTCCATTTTAAAGATGGGAAACCTGAGGCACAGAGGGCTTAAATAACCTGCCTTAGATCACCCAGGAAGCAAATGGTAGAGCAAGATTCAAGCACAAGCAGCCTGGCGCCTGGGTGTGTTCTCTGGCCTGCTGAGCCAGTGTGAGCACGCCTACTGCGCCCCTGCCAGTCACAGACACTCACAGCCCCTGGGAAGCAGCCTGCTTCCCGTTCCCCTGCCCCAGCATGTCAGGCATCTCTGAAAAGATGTTCCATGCCACTCACCGAGCAGACCTGAACAGTCCCAGAGATGACCCAGGGCCTGTGTGGCATGCAAGGAGATGTTGTGGGCTGGCTTCCTGTGAGGCAGCCTGTGAGATACAGAAGGACAGCAGGAGGCTCCATAGGGAGAGCTCTGGGGCCCACACCTCCGGGAACAGGGGGAAGCTTAATGTGGCAGAGGGAGAGCCAGTCTGCAGCGCAGTGCTGACCACGAGGGGAGTGGTAAAGATGGGGTGGCCCTGCACAGCTGTCGTGGGTTGGAGTGAAGGAACCCCTTCCTGGTCGGGCATTTCCTGCAGATCAGTCCAGGGAGGGGGCGAGGGACAGGCAAGACAGTCCCCTCAGCAGGAGCACCCGATAGGCAGCTGAGGTTTTTGCAGGCCCTACCCCAGCATGTGGGGAAACTAGTCCTGCATTCCTGGCAGGGATCTGGGAAGCACATTGCAGGGTCCACTGTAGAGAGCCTTAGAGCTCCTGGCTGGCCTTCCACTGCCGTCTAGGAAGGCTCCCCATGCCCTTGTTCCTCACTACCTGGCTGTATCCTCCAGGACACATCTCTCATGGGGACTGACAGCAGCCATGGGCTGGCAATTCCTCAGGGAGGGAAGTTTTAGGAATCTCGTATCCTCTTCCTTTCCACCCAAGGCCCACAACCTCCTGGCTCTCTTTTGTGCCCTATACTGAGCCCTGAATTAGTTGACACCTCCACCTCACTAGAGAGCTAGAAGTTCTCTAAGGACCTTAAAGATCACAACTATCTGGATACAAACAGGGTACAAACTAGCAAATATTTTTAAATTACAAGAAACGTAAAACCTTGGAAAGTCTGTCCTGAGCTCTGGTGACTTGCGGTCTAAGCCCCACCTGCCAGAACGCTCAGCTCACTCTCTGGCCACCAGCTGGACTCACTCCTCATACCTCGTTCTTTAATCCAAGTCAGTGACTCTCTAAGTCCCTTCATAGTGACTTGCTCTCCAGTTCTCGGGACTCTGCAGGCCTTGTGAAGAGCAAAACAGATGCTCAGCAGGCCAGAGAGAGTTCCGATTACACCAAGGAAGAAACTTGAGGCCAGGCAGCCACTTTCCTGAGCTCCGACTTCATTCTTGAACTGCTCAGTCCTCTTATTCACTATCAGAAAATGGCAGAGAAGATTACAGGGGCGGGAGAACAAAAATTGCTCAAAGCCACCTTCTTCCTAAACATAATTTACACTACAATGACAGTCACTTCCGAAGCAGCTTATGTGAAGGGAATGGAGGTGACTCAGGCGAGCCCACTCAGAGGCCCAGCTCACACACCCTTGGCCAGGAAAGGAAGCCAACAGGCACTTCGCCATAGAGTCCCAGGGCAGCCAGAGCCAAATGGGTGGCTGCACCTGTTCCTGCAGTAATGCTGTTCCTACAGGGACTTTCTCACTTTAACCCCACAGAGGCGGCACAGGGACCAGCTGACCCCAGAGAGGCCACTGTCAAGAACACTTTCCTGAGGCCCAAGAAAAGGGAAGAATCAAATAGCAGGGACGGCAAGTGACCTACAAATGGAGAAGACCCTAGAGCCATGTCAGCCACGCTGGGGCAGGACGGCTGCTACCCCCTTGTTGTGGGAAGGAAGGCCCTAGGAGGCCCCAGGCCTCTTCTCTCCCAAGAGTCCTCCCCCTGAGGTGCTACTCTCCTCCTACCTCCACTTGACCTCTCCTCATTCTGGGGAATAACCATCAGGCCAGACACACATCAGTCCCTGCCCTACAAGCTCTATGCCCCACCTCCAAGAGATGGTTGCCCAAACTGGAAGCTCTTAAGCTTCCTTGCATCCCATCCCTCTTTCCACACAACTTCCAGTGGCTGACAGGACTTAAGGCTAAGAATGGGGATGGGGGCCAGGCTTCAGGGTCCTCCCATCAGAGGGGAGGAGGTGATGAGAGTATCCCTTGATTTTTTGTAGTTATTTCTGACCCAAAGCCCTGCCACACAGCACAGACAAGAGACAAAGAATCATGCCCACAGAAACAGGCAGCTCTGTGTCAGGTGTCCCACCACCACTCAGCTTAACAAGCAGAAGGAAGACCTCTGACTGGTCCACACCACATGCCACACTCCTTGGCACTGCCGCAGAAGAGCTCAGAGCCTGCTAGAATCCTGACACAAGCCACTGTGACTGGATTTTTTTCTGGATGTTGAAACATAAAAACAAAACAGAGAGTCCACTGTATCCACAGAACTCAAGATGTCTAACAGTCTCCGCATGGCAGCTTCTCCTCCACCGACAAGGACACTTGTCACGCAGCTAGCTGTGCACAATCTGTGCTACTTGTTTCAGAAGTCTGGAGCACACATTTGCCACCTGGACAGCATGAGATAGACTAGCTTCCTATTCAAATCTGGGTTTACAGTCTCCTCACCCTTACTCTGAAATTCTCTTGGAGCACCAAACATGAAACTTCTTCCCCTGTCCTCAGATTAGGCAGAGAGTAAAGTAAGAGATGGAGCGCAGTGCAGTCCACTAACAAATCAGGCAGAGACTCTCCCTTACAAACTGCTTGCCAAGAAAGTAGCAATTTACATGCTTTTTCTTAGTACAAGCCCTTTCATTATGTCCACAAAATAAATTCCATCTGAATGAAGGTCTACAGTGCTATTTTGAGCCAGGAGGTCTGCCTTCCAGTTTTGCCACACACAGACATTATGAACTTGAGAAAGTCATTTCGCTTTCTTTCAAAGAACTGCAATCAGAATAGGTCCTGCATCCCCTCCAAGTGCAGCATCTCTTTTAATACAACAACTGTTTGAGGCAAATCTTATTGTCACTCTCACATCACAGGTGAGGAAACGGAGGCTCATGGAAGTTAAGTAGTTTGCCTGCTCCCAGTACAGAGGTAATCAAGAGCTACCTCTAGAGGTCTTCAAACTCAAGAAGCCTAGTTTCAAAGCTAATGCTCTTAAAAATCTTACACCCTGCCTCCCTGGGAAAGGAGGTAGGACACGCAGCTATAAGCAACAGCAACAGCACTGGCTAACATGAGTCAGAAGTGAATTAATTAAAGGACACTGGGAAGCTCATGGAATTGCCAAGAGAGGTAGAGAACCAGGTTCTCAGGTCACCAAGTACATCACCCTAAATCTTACTTCAGTAGAGGACCCTCTGGGCACTGCCAATACTGTGGATACTGGGCACTGCATTGCAGCTACCAGGGTCCCAAGAACTCAAGGCTCCTGGCACTTTAGCTAGTGCGAAGTACTAGCTCTTGATTCAAAGTCTTAAATCAAATACTTGTGATTGAAGTAGCCCAAGTCATAGACATGGCCCTAAATCTAAGAAAGGCTGGAAATCACTTACCTAGTAGAAGCCTGTTCTGATCAGCCTCTCTTCCCATCAAGACTCAAAAAGTAGGAAATTTCCCAAACCTAAAAAGTGGGCTCAGATGCTAGGTCGCCCAAAATGACAAATGCCCAACAAATGAGGAAACTGGAGCTCTTCAAGGTCCTTTTCAGCAGCATGAGTCTATTTAATTTAATGGATTGCAGTAGAGAAACTGGAGCTCTTCAAGGTCCTTTTCAGCAGCATGAGTCTATTTAATTTAATGGATTGCAGTAGAGTATAATTCTCATTTATCTGTCCCCCTTCTCTGTGAAATATTACACAAGGTTATTTATTACCATTGCCTTGCAGTATCCCTCCATCCTATGGGAGAATGGTTTCTCAATGATACTGAGCTTGAGACTGTAACTTGCTGTGATCAATGGGATATGATATAAACTAGGCCCTAGCAGAAGCTTTAGGAGCCACTGCCTATGGAGGCTCTCACTTTCGTTTTGTCTTCCAGGAAAATGGCGTGTTCCAAATAGGGATTGGTCCTTCAGCCTGTGCCTCAGAATGGGAAGACACGTGGAACAGAACCTAGCGGAGCTGTGGCAGCCACAACTGACTCACACAGTCTCCAACTTTTATGTGAGCCTAGAGTGTTTCTTATTCTAAGTCACTGATTTGGGGGTGGGAAGCTGTTTGTTACAACAAAACAGACTGATACACATTTATGGAGAACCACTCCATATCATTGTCTAGTGAACAAAGGAAATACATAAGTAAATAGGACTCAGTCTCTGCCTTCAAGACACTTATCTGTGTCATTCTTGAATCGTAGCTGGCAGGGAGTGGAAGTGTTTTAAGGGAAGCAAAACACAAGCTCTGAGAAGCAATAGGAAAGGAGACGGAGATTCTGCCTGGGGTTTCCAGGAGGCTTCCCAGAGGATGCAAAACTCGGACTGGATATTAAAGACTAAGTCCAGGGTTATCAGAGAAGGTTGAAGAGAAAGGAGGGGATTTCATGCAGAAAAAACAATATACAAATTCGGAGAGGTGCAAGAAAAAAATACATATATATGCATGAATACATTCTGGTGTTGCCAGAATATAGACAGGGTGGGGAGGAGGAGTGGTAGGAAAAACAACGAAATGGAGGAGATTTTGAAAGGCCCAGAATGCCATCCTAGCAATTTAAACATCACTCTCAAGGAAACAGGAATGACTGAAAGTTTCCACTGGATCCTTACCTTCTAGGGTAATAGAAATATTACCCTAGAAGTGGTAGAATGGAGGTGAATGAGAAGCAGGGAGCTCAATGAATAAGAAAGACTGTGAGATGAAAACCAGTGCCAGATGATAAGGTCCTTATCTGAAACAGCAATAGTAAGAGCAAAAAAGTTCACGAAACATTTCAGCGGCGAAATCAGTAAGACTTGATTGGATGAGGTTGAGACGGGAAGAATGAGTGAAACAGAATACAGGGCTACCGATTTTATCTAAATGGAGGGTGAAGTCAGTTGTGGATATGGGAGAGACAAAAAGGGGAACAGGCTTGAAGAAAGCTGATGATCCGGTGTAGTGCATACTACTCTTTTTTTTTTTTTCTTTTGAGACGGAGTTTCGCTTTTGTTGCCTAGGCTGAAGTGCAATGGCACGATCTCGGCTCACCACAACCTCCGCCTGCCGGGTTCAAGCAATTCTCCTGCCTCAGCCTCCCGAGTAGCTGGGATTACAGGCGCCGGCCATCTCGCCCAGATAATTTTGTAATTTTAGTAGAGATAGTGTTTCTCCATGATGGTCAGGCTTGTCTCGAACTCCCAACCTTAGGTGATCTGCCCACTTCAGTCTCCCAAAGTGCTAGGATTACAGGCATGAGCCATCAGGCCTGGCCACGCATATCACATTTGAGGTGTCTCTGCAACATGCTAATGGGGTGACCAGTTGGCAACTGAAAGACATGAAAGAAACTTCCATCTGCCTGGAGTGAGGGAAAGGTATGAGAAAGGCTCCAGAGGCAGGGTAGACATTTGCTATATGTATGCTAGGCGTTCTCAGGGACAGGATGTTGGAAGAGAAGAAAGCAACGGCATTTTAGGCAGGCAGGCAGGGACGTATAAAGACATAAAGGCAGGATGTCATCAGGGAAGAACAGGAAGTTAGATGTGGGTGGAGGGAGGGAAGCCAGTATTGGTGTTCCATGTAACAGTTTCCTGCAATCCATGGGCCTGGCCGTAGATCAAACATTTCTGTGGGTGAGAGTGTTTGTGTGATGGTAGAATAGCACGACTCTGTGAATAAATTCGTAGACTCTTACAAGTAGACTCCTGGGGTCTTTGATGCTCCTTTAAAAATGCAGCTGCTGCTCCCTTTCTGGCATGTATAGTTACTTCTTTCATTGTCTTTCTGCTATAAAAATCAGAATATATATAGTTATTCATGGAAGTAATAAATACATCATTCTTTCTTTTAAAAATATAGTGTATTTGTCAGGAGAGAGCTGGCTATATTGCAGTAACAAAAACACCCCAATTATCAGTGGCTTACATCACAAAGTCTACATCTCAGGCTACACAACCATCAGGGTCACCCAGGATCCCTGCTCCTGTGTCATTACTGTCACCCTTACATTGGGAAAAGAGCTGCTAGAACACCCGTACCATTGACCATTGAGCATATATCGGCTCTTAAAGTTTCCACCTGAAAGTGATATTTCACTTTTGCTCACATTTATTTAGCCAAAATAAGTCACATGGTGAAGGGTGAAATCCAGGGAAAGTGGGGAATATCACCCTCCCACAGGAGCACAGCAGCTCTCAGTGAACAGCAATCCAGTCGAGTCCACGCCACACCCTAAGATGGACAGGTTCCTCAATGTCTATGAGAGTCTTGCGCCTAAAGTATGACAATTCTCATCTGATGTGGGCACCCTCTCCTAAAGGAGTCCAACACAGGGATGATGCTTTCCCATTTATAAATGCATTTCTCCAGGCCTTAACACCAGATTGCCAATGACCTTGGCATTCCTGGCCAGGAATGTTTCCTGTCTAGGCCCGTATTCCCTGTGTAGTGATACTTCCAGAAGTCTCCATTGTCTTGAAGGTACCCCCCAACCCCTGTCCCCTGCCAACTCTGGACTAAGGATGGAGAAGAAAAGCATCTGCTTCTGTCTACAGTAGCTTTTCTCTGCATGAAGAAAAAGAAAATCTGGCACAGAACCTATGTGTCACTATCTAAGACACTTTTTTGATCAAATGTCCCTATGGTCTGCTGTTGGATTGGGGTGTTTCTTTTTACCCCTGCAGATACTTGTTTGCCTTTCAAGTCTCTAGGCTGATACAGTCAGCTCATTCCAGTACCAAAACAGGGACAATAATTATTATTCCTACGTGGTTCTGCAATTCACAGATTTTTCCTAAGTAAATGTCCGCATGAGCTTTATTCTACAGAACTGTAAACAGATGCCACAAAGCAGTGTCTCTGCCACCAAGGTTCAGCAATTAGAGGTACCAAGCCATGAGAAATGGCCCATGAAATATTTAAACTTCTTCAAGATTAAATATATATTTATACATTTTTAAAACCCTAAGTCTAAATGTATTTATAAAGCCAGATTTTATATTCTGTGTTCTGCTTTCCAGAACAGAGCTCTCTGGGCATAACAAATTCCTCCCCTCAGTCTTGAAGAGCCCATCAAAGCCAGGCATCTGCAATGAGCTGTTTTCTACTCATTGCCTGATGGACACCAATTATTCTCTGTTTTCTTAAACTGTGAATAGTAAGAGCCTGTTAAGCTCAGGCACCCTAGCAGGAGACAAAGAGCAGAGGCCCTGCCACTGCCCAAACCACCAACACTTCTAGATGCCAGGCAGACTGGCAGCTGGATATTTGCTGAGCATTTCTGATATACCACATACTGTGCTAAGTACTTAGCATGGGTTATCTTATTTAATCCTCATAATAGCTCCATCACATAGGACCTATGATTACCCCCATTTTACAAAGGAGGAAACTGAATCCTAGAGAATGTTATGGAAAGACAGCAGAGAATAGGTGGCATATGAATAGAGTCTTAGAGGATAATTGGAAATTATTCAGGAGTTCAAAAGAGGAAGGCCACCCAAGCAACCTGAATGGCAAGGATAAAGGCAAAGAATATTGTGTGTTTGTGGAAGGGTATAGACTAGGAAGGCTGAAGCACAGAGTACTTAGGTAGAATTGCCTAAAAATCCAACTAGGAAGGTCAGCTAAGGCCAAATTGTGACAGAACTCAAATGTGATGTGGAAGAGTTTGGACCTCTGACTTCAGAGACTAGACAAGTAACCTGCTCAGGTGTAAAATGTAAGGAGTTGGGAGCAGGTGTAAGAGTAAGGAGTTGGGAGGACTGTGGCAAACCTGAAGGTACACACCTTCAGTTGTAAAGGCAATCAGATTATGTAACTGTGAGCTGCATTTGGCCTTTAGGGAATCAGCTTGCAAACTCTACAAAGCAATGAGAAAGTGATAAGGGGAATTAATCAGAGACTGATACTGTCAGATCTTTTTGTTCACAAATCTCCCTGACAAGCATGTGGATGATGAGCTAGGTGGGGCAAGACTGAGAACAAGGGAACCACTGATGAGGTAGATGCAGGAAAGTAGAAAGACATGATGGGAGCTAGGACCTGGGTGATACCAATGGGCACAGAGAGAAAAGTGATAGATTTGAGAATGAAATATTAAAAAGGAAGAAACTGGCAGGACTTGATTCAAAAAGGATATAGGGGAAGAGGGCATGGGAGTTTCAAAGAAAATGCCCAAGCTTTTTGTGCAAACCATGGGGCAAAAATTGCTGTTAAACCCAGGGAATGAACGGGTGAAAGACAAGAAGTGTCATTTCAGACAAGCTGATGGGCAGAGCTTTGACATTCTGCTACTGCGAGAGGTCCTCAAGGCTAGTGTGGGTCTTGGCCAAGACACCTTGCTAGCTCCATGACTAAAGGGCCCATCCAAGATAACAGCCTCTTCTGTATTCCAGGGGTTGACCAAAAGTTCCAGGAGGTATTACTAGTGCCTGCCCTGTGTTGCACCAGGACACCTATTGATGCATGAAGTCACCAGGTACCAGATGTGATTTCATGTGTCAATTTGTCTGGGCCATGGGGTGCCCAGATATTTGGTCAAACATTATTCTGGATATGCCTCAGGGTGTTTTTGGATGAGATGAACATTTGAATCAGTAGATTGACTATATGTAGGTGGCCTTCATCCAGTCTGTTGAAGACCTACCTGAATAGAACAAAAGGCTGACCCTTCTATGAATGAGTGAACCCCTCCTGCATGACTGTTTGGGCTGGAACACTGGACTCTTCCTGCTTTCAAACTTGAACTGAACATTTGTTCTTGGGTCTCAAGCCTGCCAGCTTTTGGACTGGAACTTACACCATCTGCTCTCCTTATTCTCAGGCCTTCAGACTCAGAACTACATCATGGTCTCCCATAGACCTCCAGCTTGCCAACTGCAGATCTTGGGGCTTCTCCGCCTCAGTAATAGTGTAAGCCAATTCTTTATAATAATCTCCTTATACACATTCACACACACAGACATATGCAGATCATGTTTGCTGCATGTGTGCACATGTATGTTGGGGGGAAGGAGAGAGACTGTATATGAGCATGTGCCTATGTATGTATGTGTACCTATGTGTGAATGTGTGTGAGTATGTCTGTGAGTGTCTGAGAGGGTGACTACATATGTATGAGTGTGTATGCGTGTTAGTGTGTATGTGTGTGAATGTGTACATGACTATATGTCTTTACCCAGGTTTAACTCTCTTTGGCTTTCATACTCAGTATGAATTCTTCTACAGAAACATTCCTGCATCTTCCTGAAGTTCTTCCGAGTCCAGTCCTCAGCACGGAAGTGTGCTTGAGCAAGGCAGCTGAGAGACAACTCAGGTATCACAGATATACTGACATCCCACGTGAGCAGCTTTTCTTGAAGTCAAGGCCTTAACTGCGCCCCAGGGCCAGGCCCTCCATCCCCTCCTCCCCAGCACAGGTTCATTCACATGCACGGGCTTGTGATGCCTCTAGTAAGGAGGCCAGGCCAGCCAGAGAGGAGGGAAGGCTGGAGCGAGCAAATTCCAGCCCTAAAGCAACTCAGACAGAGTGGGGAAGGGGCCCCTGGATTCCTGCCATCTGCAGCATGCACTTAATAACTTAAGGCATTTTTTGTAAGTGAACAAATGCCCTCTGTCCACAGCAAACAGGAAGGTAGTCCTCTTCCCTGGGCTGCTGACGGGGCCCTGTCTCTGCCTCCAGGAGACACCTTCAAGCCGTGGGTGCTGTCAGCAGTCATCAGGGCAACATCAACTGGACTTGAATCCATACAGCACTCTGGGCAGACCCTGCTCAACATGCCAGTGGGCAGGACAGACCTATGAGCTTTGTGATCTGGAATGCGTTTTTCAGTTAACCCTTCTGGAAGTCCATCAGATCCAAACAGGCGTGCCACAGGCATCCTCCAGAGGAAAAGAAAAGGCGGGCAAAAGACTAAGGAGTTCTCCAGACCTCCCAGACCACACAGACCTGGGACTGGAGGCCAAGTTCCTGACCTCCATTCTACCTGCCCAGCACTTAGACAAAGTCATCTGTAGAGCCCTTCAGTGTTCACAACACACAGTCCACTCTGGTCAGCTGTGCTGCTGGGTGGAGAGCACAGAGTTCTCTTGTCAACCAGCACCACAGACGTACTGTCCACTGGGTAACCCACAGAAGCTCAGCCTGAAGCCACCAGCTCCCACTTCCTGGCAAAAGTCCTACTGAGACTAGCAGCACTGGAAAAGGGCAGAGCCAAGGAGGTAGGGTCAAGTGGGAGAGAGCCTACCAGAGCCTCTGGGGGCCTCGAGGAAACAAAGGCAGGAACAAGGCACTCACTGAGGACAACACTGTGATGCCATGACCGCGCCCCAGGCTGGGACCTACTCTGAGGACAAGCCCCCTGCCTGCTACAGGCCTTTGCCTGCCACCTTCACTGTACCTCTCACCCCTCCTGAGTGTGCTGCTGGAGTAGAAAGAGAAAGACACTACACGGGGATTTATTCTGAATATGTGTAAATCTGTAACTGCCTTCAGCAACAGCCAGACAGTGTAGAAGCCAATCAAGGTTTCTCATAAGCAACTGAGGCAGCACAGTATACAGGCTTTGAGAAAATCCTGCAGGAAGCCCCGTCCACAGCACAGGTCTAGGAACCCTGCCAGCATTGCAGACATGTGGGAGGGGCTTGGAAGTCATGCCAGCTGCACCACCCCTGCCTGTTCCCCTCATCCTTCCCCAATCCTGAGTGCCCTGGAGGAAGAAGTTCAGACAACCTGTGCTTGCCTATACATGAGTGTACACAAGTGCATACACATCGGACTGGTTCCTCTCCCCCTTTCGCTGCCAGGCTCTGTGCCCAAGAAGGAGGCCCCTGCCTATACAGCACCCAGCCTCTTCAGTAAGGCTCAGCCAAGGGAAGCCATCGATAGGGGATCACAGGGTAGCAGAGTGGTCAGGGTATTTTTTCCTCTCCTGCAGTGCTTTGGGCCCACATCTTCACAGTGACTGTACCTTGCACCAGGCAGCATCGCTTCCAAAGCTTTGGTTCCTACCCTACCCTGGTAACACTAGTTCTCCCCTTGTCCAGCCAGCTCTAGGTGTAACAAGAGTTCCCTCCTGCTGTGAGTCTCCGGGTCTCTCACCCTCTCACTTGCTCCCTTAACTCTGCCTCAATCTGTTCACTGTGATCCTTTCATGTAAACAACTGGGGTGTATGCTGCTTTGGGTCAGTCCCCTTCTGATAGGTGAGGATATGTATGTGTTTCGTGTATGTATACATGCGTGTGTGTGAGTGCAGGTACTATAAACCTGCAGTCTCTACACATTTGCAGCTGTGTATGTGCGTGTGTCATGAACACATGCATAGCATACACCATTTCCCTGAACTTGCAAGGCTGATAGCAAGAAAACTATCTTCGGGCATCCATCTCTGAATCCCAGAGTGCCCCATTTACTCCCATTTTGACACCACTTTGAAATGATTAACCTAGGTCTCTACCTGGCCCAACAGCTCAACACTAAGTTCCTGGAGGGCAAGGAAAAAAAAAAAGTAGGAGAAAGCAGGGAAGAGGAAGGGAGGGGAGAGGAGAGAGGAACAACAGGAAAAGATGACTATCATTCATTGAGTACCTGAGCTGGAGCACGGACTTTACAACCACTTCTCCATTCTAAAAACCATGTAGATCATTGTTCATCTCTTTTTACAAGTAAGAAACCAGGGCTCAGAGGCTTCAGATAACTATCCTGAAGGCACACAGCTAATGAGCAGTGAGAGGCGTTCAGCCACAGGTGAGTTCAAGCCCTGGCTCTTTCCACTCCCCTGTGCTATCTCTCAGTCTCCTTACGCAGAACATAATCATGGCCACACAGTGGGCACTCAATCAATGCTCATAAAACTGAACTGAAGCTAAGAAGAAAATCCAATGGCATTCTTAAATGCAAAAACAAAGCTCACTAGTCATGAAGAGAGCCAAGCTGGTCAATGCCTGAGCTCAGATCATCTTGAACAACATAATGGGATATGTCTATGGCTGCAGTCCTGGAAAAACACAGAGGGCTTCTCACTGAGCTGCTTCAAGGCTGGCCCTTGGTCAAAGCCATGCATGATATTAAATTCCAGGACAAGGGCTTTCTGATTGACGCATGGTTGAGAATTGGAGCCTCAGAAAGACTGAGTTGCTAGCACATCCCTCAGCATACTCTCTTGGCAAGGCCAGGGCAAGCACTCAACAGCAGATAATTTGCGGACAGTCTATGCTGCTGATGGAAACTAAAATGCCAGGTAATTAACTGGATGGCAACAAGGGTGATAAATAATTGTCATAATAATAATTACTGGCCTAATTCTTTGGAAGGTCAGATGGCTCAAAGTTTGAGACCTGTTCAGAGGTCAAAGTGGGGTCTGGGTACATCTGCCCCCTCAGACTAACCAGTGCATTGCCCTGCCCCCCTCACCCCCCATCCATGTTACTCCCCAGCCCTTAGGCAATCTCCAGAACCCAGAAAATGTTATAGCTGTCTGGCCTCAGAAATACCTGCCTATCAAGCCAAAGTTGGCAATTAACTCCTGTTCTGTTGAGCTGCCACCAGGAATGAGGTAGCTTCTGAGGCTTGTTTCATCCCCAGGACACCCTATTAGTGATCTGTCATCACCTGCAGGCTACAGAGAAGAAGCCGAGCCCAGCCAACTTGCCAGCAGTCTCACAGCTGGTCAATGAGGAAGATGAAGGAAGCCAGGATCCAAACCCAGGTACCCAGGTCTGCCTTGTTCCAAATCCTACTGTCTTTGCCATACCTACTGATACTAACGCCCTCCAAGCCTGTTCCAATGCCACAGTGCTCTTTATTCATGTAGGTCTCCCTAAGGAGCCACCAGGAGTGAGGTGACATTCACTCAGAGACAGACACATGTACCATCTCCAGATCAACAGGACCCGGGCCCCCACGGCAGTGAGTCAGGGCTCACCGTGGCACCCCACTGACTCCACACTGCCTTCTACTCTACCTCCTGTCCACAATAGCTATTTATAATCCTTATTTGTACAAATGAAACAGTCTATTCTGGCTTTTTTTTTTCTTGCACTTTAAATAACTAAGTTATGGATAAAAGAAACAGAACAAAAATGCTATCCAATCATTGGCCTGCTCCGGTGCACGTCTGTGTATCTGATATTTTCTCCCAGTGCCATTCCTAATAGATGCCTCTTCTCTCTGCCTCATTATCTCCTGCTCTCCTTTGTGCTTCTAAACAAAGGCGACATGGCACAGGGCCACGGCTTGCTTACTGCCTGCCTGGCAGACGGGGTAGGGCTGGGTCTGTCGTGTATCCCAGTCTCTCGGGGAATTATAGTACAAGACCTAACATGGATTGAGCTGTGTTGCTATGTGGCAGCACTATGCATCATCTCATGCAGCCTCATCACACCCTATACTAGCACCCCTATGTCACAGATCAGAAAACTGAGGCTTATAGAGGTCAAGTGGCTTGCCCAAGGTCATGGAAAGTGATGAAGCCAAGACCTGAACTAGGGCAACTGGACTTTGGTGTCCAGGCCCTTGGCCATGGGCAATTGGTTCAGGCCTTTGACCACAGCTGGTCAGAACTAACAAACTCCAATGGTGACTCCTATCGCCAACCTGATGGCCCCTAAGGGAGGTTGATATTCAAAGAGACACACAATGACCATGAGATCTGCCAGAACCCTCTAAAGGAGGAAGTATTAGCCCATGGTAGGCATAATACGAAAGGAGAAAGAGCAACTCACCAGCCATTTTGTCTCACTCTTATCTTGAGTAATGGGTTTCAATTATTCAGTCAGTCAACAAACATTTGCTCAATGCCAACTCCATGCCAGACCCTGTGCTGGATGCTGCTGATGTGACAGTGAATATAACACAGTCTTGTCCTCAAGATGCTTAGTCAGCCAGGGAGACAGATGAGAGCAATAGCCGAGCCAGAGCCACAGACATACACACTGAGATAGAGGTCTATCCTCGCCCAAGACATCAGATTGCCATCCCTCCTGCCATCCTATGTGACTTGAAAACTTCCACCTTTTCCTCAATCCATTTTCCATTGGCACTTACTTCATTCTAATTAGCAGACAAATAGAACCTGTGCAGTTCTTGCTGGCTTCTTGATATGTTCTCCATGCTGTGTTTACAAATACAACTACAGACACAAATTACTCCTGCCACCTGTCCCGCAAGATATGCTGGTGGTCTTCAAATGCTGGATTCTGTTGATGTTCCTCATGCAGCAGCAGCAGCACATGCAGCCTGCAGCAGTCTGCCCACGTCCTCTGCAGCATGGGAGGAAAACAGCACAATACAGAGGGGTTGCCGTGGGGGCAGGGAGCCAGTAGACCTTGTTTGGGTCCTGGCTCCACTACTGTCTTGCTGAGTGACCATAGGCAAAGCTGTTAGCTTCTCTGAACCGCCATTTCCTTGGCTTTAAATTGAGGAAATTGAATAAGGAACTTCATCAGATCCCTTCCAAAGTCCCATGGAGTATCTGCATGGCTCTCGGCCCACAGTGCAGTGCTTTTTACATAATACAAAAAGAATGAGTGTGAACAGCTGCTGGTGAGGCAGACCCTGGCCCCCGGCCAGTTGGAGACCAGGGCACTCTGGTACCATGGGTGAAAGCATGAGATACTGACTGAGCAGACACGGTGACCCCTGGTTCTGCCATTGAGCAGCTCTGCAACACAAGGCAAGTCAGTTAACTTAGATGAGCCTCAGTTTACACAGTCACATGGTGATAATATTTTCTGCATTGAGTTGGTGTGAAGATTATTTGAAATAATGTGATTTGAAGCACATAGCAAAGCAACAGATGCAACCACCAGTGTTATTCTTTTCTGTGCTGCCCTTGTTGTCCATGGAGGCCAAGTTCTGATGTCCTAGGCCAAGTTCTGACTCCTGGTTCTCATGGGCTCCATTTTCCACAGAAGGGCTACCAAGCTCATGCCAGCTCCTTCCCAGGGAAGAGAATCCTGCCCTGTCCCCAGCCCACAGGCTGAGCTCAGATGCCGTTGGCCAGAACTTCTGACCACACAGCCAGCCAAGCTTCCACAGCCAATCCCCGCTAGGTTTGCCCTCCTGCCTGGATCGTGTGACTTCCTCCAGGGAGTGCGGGTGCTTTCAGCTGCAACCTGCCCAGTAAATGCATTTCCTGCCAGGCTCCCACCTTCCTCCTGCATGTTCCCTGGGGACCGTTGTATGCCATGCTCTGTCCTGCTCCCTGGGGCCTCACAGTGGCCTGCTGGCTTAGACATGCATTCCTGCCTGTTCCTCACTTCCTGTGACTGCCTCTGGAGTCCCCACAGAGGCAGTGTGAAATCACAAGGAGGGCCTTTCCCATGTGGAGGGGGGTCCCTATCCATGGAGGTCCAAGTCCTCCACCCATTTCCCATCCAAATATATATACAGTAATTCATGGTTTAGTCTAAGCAAGCAGATCTTTCAACCTAGGTTCTCTCTCCAGCTATTCCCGACTATACTTTTAAGGGGCCTGTAGAGGAAATGGCATGAAATTATCAAGACCTTGGGCTAAATTGGACACATGGAAAAGACCACTCAGCAATACTAATAATAAAAGCTTTCATTTATTGAGCTCCAGGCATTTTCTATACATTTCCTCACTGAACTCAATCCAACAGCTCAGTGACATGGGTACTATCATTATCTGTATTTTACAGAATAGGACTGGACTGGTTAGCAAACAAAGTTCCCAAGATCACACAACTGGTAGATCCAGGGCCAGGTTGTTCAACTAGGTCTGTCTGCTCCAAAGCCCAAGTGCTAAGCCAGGTTTCTATCCTGCCTCCCAGGAGAGTCAAGGTGGCTCTACCCACAGAGGAAGGCATGAGGGAGAAAACCAGGGCCTGCCATCCTCACGCCTCACTAGGATCTGATCAGATGCTGCTGTTCTGGCCTCTGATAACTTCTGCCTTCCTGACATCAGCTTCTTCCTCTACAGCTCCGTAGTTGATGAAACTCACCAAGACCTTCAGCAACTCCATATCCTAGAAATGAAAACTGAGACAAACAAAAAAGCCTCCTGGTCCCTGCATGCCACTTACATAGATCACAGCTAGAATGAGTCTCTAAAGAGAAGGACTCACAGACTCTGCTAATTGGGTTTAGCAAAGTGACGTTCAGCTTCACATGTGGTAGGTGCACACCATTGTTATGCCTTGTACATTCCTGCTTTGCAAAAACAATGACCAGAGCTTCACAAAGTGGTACTTCAAGGCAGAATGTTAAGGCAAAAAAGAACAGGGCTTGGCCAAAGCCAGGCAGCACCACTACCTAAGTTTCTTATTTAAGTTGCTCAAATGTGTGCGGTGCTGGTGCTTCCCGGATTTGTCCAGGCCATCTCATGCAGTTACATTTTTACTCTGTACCGTGAGCAGAACGTTTTATGTTTTATATAAAAATGAATATACTGCTCACTATGGTCAGACACTGTTGTAAGTGCTTTATCCAGATCACGTCTGCTGATCTTCATAATAATTCTATGGGAGAGGCACTGCTGTTACTCCTGTTCCAAACATGAGGGAACCGAGGCACTGAGAGATCACACAGCTTGCCTGAGGTCACACAGCTAATCAGGGCTGGAACTGTGAGTCAGTCTGCATTTTTAACCACTGTGCTACCCTACTCTGCATTTCCTAGGAATCTATTCAATATACAAATCAAGATAAATATATTGCTTTACCTTTGTAAGCCTTTTAAGATGAATTCACAAGTCAGAGAAAAAAATCCTTTAACCATAATTCTTTGGAGAATTTAGAAAATGTGGTCACCAGGATACAGGCAATCGTGTTTTATAAGGAGGAAAGATTTTGTAGGCCTGCATGGTGTCTAGACAGAGAGCTGAAAAGAAAGGATGTGTCCGTGTGTCTTCAGGGCTGCTCAGAGAACAGGAGCTTCACTGAAGACTACAGGCCCTAGTGATTAGACAGAAATAGCCCAGCCATGGAGAAAGTCATCCCTAAGCTGACTGGGTCTGGAGGAAGCAGGTTAGAAAACACTGTTTCCCAAAACCCAGTCCTTGGACTTCCCACAACAGAACCATCTCAGGATTTTATTAAAAATGTTGATTTAGGACCTCACCCTGGATGCATGATCAGAATCTCTCAGGAAGGAATAGAAGGGGGCATAACCCAAAACCCAGAATTTTAACAAGCTTTTCAGATGTTCTGATTACAACAAAGTTTGGAATTCTCTGCCATAAAAATCTGACAGCTCTATTTGCTGTGAGAATCTGTGCACTGTGCATCCTTGGGAAATACGACTCGGCCTCCGAATAAAGGATGAGTTACAGCCCAGCCCAGTTCCATGACCAATTTTCATCTAATATAACTATAATATAATAACAACAATAATGATGACTACCAATTACTGAGCATTTACTACATGCCAGACACTGCTGAGTGTTTTACTAATCTTATTTATGTTAACTCTTATCACACCCCTGTGCTGGAGTTATCATCGATCTTGTTTTGCAGAGGGTGAAATTCAGGCTGGAAGAGTGGGTGACTAGCTCAGGGTTACACAAAAAGCAAGCAGCAGAGACAATTCAAACCCAGTCTAACACCTTGACTTCTCTGGCTCTGAGCTCAAGGTCAGTGTTGCAGGAAGCCTGCCCTGCCACCACCATCCCCAGGCCTATGATGGTGCTGGGAAGGCCACTCACTAAGGCCAGGGTGTCCTTTACTTGGCAGGGAGCAGCTGGAGGTGGGCTGCTCTTTCTGCCGCATGTTCATTTCAACTGAGCCACCAGGGTTGTCTGTCCCCAGATGTGGACACCAGCCAACATGCTGGGCTAACTCCAGCTCCCAGAGGCCTGGGCCTGCAGGGTGGGAGAGACCAGCATACCACAAGCACCTCCTGGCCTCAGCAACTAGGGCGAACTTTTCCTTGCTTGCACCAACAACCCAATAGCCCTGGAGCCCGTGGCACTCCTCTCAGAGGCCTCGCCAGCAGCTCCTTTCTGGGGATGAAGCACAGGTTGACCTGAGAGTGAGTCCTCCCTTCCTAGGGGTGCCTCCCAGAGCTCTGGTTTCCCAGTCTGTAAATGGGGACCTTAACAGGGCCTCACTGGGTCTTTGGAAGGATTAAGTGAAACGCCATCTGGGAAGAACATGGCCCCAGGGCCTGCACATCGCAGGCCGCTGATTTCCCTCCTTACTCCTGCTACTGCCTTTTTTAATTTCATGGCTGTGGTTCCCATTTGCACAGCACTGCCTGGCCTCCCACCCCAGCCCTCAGAGATCCCCGTAGAAGATGCTTTGTCGACAGAGGTGCCCCCCAGATCCCTGGGGGGCTGTGGACCTCCCTGTTCACTTAGTCCCAGGATGTGGGCATCTCCAGAGCAGGGCCTTAACTGTCTTGTTCTCTGTGACATCTTTGGGCTAGAGGAGTGCCTGGCAGGGAGCAGGCACTGATGTCTGCTGAATGAGTTAATTCAGTCACTGAACAAATGGGAATTGTGCACCAGCTTTGTGCAGGCCCAGTGCTGAGGACAAATGCATCTGGAGCGCAGGTCTCTGCCCTCAGATTTGATATCCAAGGCTCCCTCTCAAGGGCCTGATGCCAGTAGGCCCCCACACCTCTACTGCCCCAAAGTGTGGCTAGCAGCCTTGAAGCCACACTGCATCCCTGACAGTCTTCCCTTCAGCCAAGCCACCCACAGGAAGATGCTCAGACCACCTCTCCTTCTGGAACTTTCTATGTGAGCCTAGAGCACAAGCCAAGCCTAGAGGCCTCTCCTGAAGAGTGAGCAGGTTGCTGTCCCTCAGCTTGGCCACCCTTCCAGAGAGCTGTCCTGATACACCTCGCTGCCCACAACCTCCTGAAGGAAAACCACAGGCAAGGCAAGTATAGACACCAGCCGAATCTGGGAGGAGCTTCATGCCCACCCCTCAGAAGACCCCAGAGACCCCGCTGTGAATGTGAAAGAGCCAACCAACCACGATGTTGAACTGCTGGAAATGCAGAGAGAAACTGCCCACTTGGGAGGCTGCGGAGGGTTCCATGCACTCGGCTCCTCACCCATGAGCTAATGGGTCCATCTCAACCACTTAAGCTTATTTACTGACCACTAAAGACTTTGCCCAAAGACTGGAAAAAAGGCTGTGACTGGGTCTTAGAAAGCAAAGGAAAACAAAACAAAACCTTAGCACCAAAATGTTGGAAAGTGCTGTCAAAAGCAGATCGATCAGAAATAAGGAAGAAAGCGGCTCTTAGACAATAGAGGAAGTCAAAGGCAAACCGGAATTTGCTTTACACAAATGTGATATACAGTTTCCAGACACAGTGCCTTGCAGGGGTAAAGGGTACCTGGATTTCCAGTACCAATGGGAGTGGGGGGAGAGGGAGCTGCACAGGGGACCCCGATGCCAGTCTGGCACTTGCAGCCTGGCCTCTGGGCTGGCACCCCAGCCCCACCCACCACCACCTCTCTGGGCCTCGGTTTCTTTTTCTAAAAACTGAAGGCATTGGACTGGATTATTCTAAACATATTTTGTGGTTCTAAAAACTCTTCTCACCTCCATGCCAATATTTTCAAAACAGAGATAGTCAGTTCTGTCTCCTTAGCAAGCCATCTTCTCAAGGGCTTAGACAGAGTCCTTGTAACCTTGTCAAAGGACCCTGGAAGGTGCAGGATAAATGTTTCTCTTCCTCGTTGCCATGGAAACTTGTGACTCCCACATCCCTGATGCTAGGACAATAGCATGCCAAGGGCCCTGGGTGGTTTGGGTTTGTTTTGTCCATACCCACACTGTGTGTACTGAAGAGCTGGCAGAGCTGCAGGTGACACCTTACCAATAGGAGACACTGTTGTTCCTCATTTCATGACCAAGTTCATTAGAAACTTTGGAATCATGGCAATCGTATGAGTAATACGGAGGCTGCACTGAGGGGCTACCAGAATTAGAGCACAATTTGACCCTGAAAACTGATCCCTGATCTTGCCTCTACAAGTTTTCCTTGGCCTGCCCTGCGATTTGGGGGTGATGTTTTGTGATTTTTCCTGCCACCTCTACTGAGATATGCACTTCAAAAAGGCACCCTCAATAAGCGCTGAATGATACAACTTCATCCCTGTATGACTCTCTCATCACGGCAACACATTAGACTCAGTGGAAATGTGTGTCAGATACCAGGTCTTCAAGGACCCAGAAAGAAATAGGTACTTGGCAGGAAGGTAGATGGTGGTGGTGCTGTCTATTCAGACACTGGGTTGTCAGAGGGAAAATGAGTTAGAAAATCCTCCCAGCCTATATTAACGCTGTAAAACGCATCCAAATTGCTAAAAGATTTGTGCAATGTTGTGATTCTCTTTTCTTTGATGGTGGTACTTTGGGAAACAGAAATAGAATTACTTAAAGTGATGCTCTCTTGCTCCTATTAAAACAGGGGCAAACAATACACTTCCCTGCACGTCCCACAGCTACTTCTCAGACCACAGTGTTCCCCACTGGCTGAGATTAATGGGGATGACACTGTGGCTGCTGATGTTTCTCACTGCCCAACTCTGCACCTACAAGTTCTTTCACCCTCCCTCACCAATCAGCGTCAGCCCAGTGCCCTCCGAATAATTGCCTGTGTTTTCATGCACACGTTAGAGCCAGAACCATCCCAACTCCTCCATCTCTCTCCCCTCCCATACCCAACTGGCCACCAGGGCTTCCTCAAACTCCACCTCGATCGCCACCGTTATCATGTTGGTCTCTACCTTCAGTACTTCTCCCCGGTTCTTCAAGTGGTTTCCCAGCCAGGCTCCCTGCCTTCAGCCTCATCCCTCCCATCCACCTTCCGCCTGCAGCTGGGGTGATCTTTCTAGACCATAAACCTCGTCATGCCACTTTCTACTTAAAATTCTTCCATGGCTCTCCAAGGCTTGCAGGATCCAGTCTTAATCCATTAGTCTGACACATAAAGCCTTCCTGGGCTGGTACCCCAGCCCTACCCACAAACACATCTGGAGCACAGGGCTCTGCCCTCAGATCTGATATCCAAGGCTCCCTCTCAAGGGCCTGATGCCAGTAAGTCCCCCTTCCTTACTGGCACACCTTTGCTGCCCCAAAGTGTGGCTAGTAGCCTTGAGGATTCCTCTCTTCAGCCAAGCACCCCAGAGAAAGATGCTTAGACTGCCCTCTCCTTCTGGAACTTTCCATGTGAGCCTAGAGCACAAGCCAAGCCCAGAGGCCACTCCTGAAGAGTGAGCGGGTTGCTGTCCCTCAGCCTGGCCACCCTTCCAGGGAGCTATCCTGACACACCTCGCTGGCCACAACCTCCTGCAGGAGAACCACAGGCAAGGCAAGTATAGACATGAGTCAAACCTAGGAGGAGCTTCACCCCCACCCTTCAGAAGACCTCAGAGACCATGCTGTAAATATGAAGGAGTCAACCAACCACGATGTTGGATTGCTGGGAACACAGAGGGAAACTGCCCACTGGGGAGGCTGCAGAGGGTTCCACGCACCCGCTCCTCACCCATGAGCTAATGGGTCTATCTCAATCACTTAGGCTTATTTACTGACCATTAAAGACTTTGCCCAAAGGCTGTGGCTGGGTCTTACAAAGCAAAGCAAAACAAAACAGTGGGAATAGCCATCATCTCACTCAGAGCTCCCCTCCTTGTAGATCTAGCCTATCCCTTAGCCCCTCTCCCTACCAGATAGAGCAAGCCATGGACAGACGCCTCCGTACTACCATAGCAACCTGGACCTCCTCTCCAGATCACTCCTACTTCCACGTTGTCTGCATGCTTCTTTATATATCTGTCTCCACCCTGTACCACCCATCCCAGCAAAGGCCACAGTGCTGGCACAGGCAATTCTTCAATGAATGAATGAAGAAATAATCACATGCTTCTCACTTTTCACATGCAAAGAATAATTCCTACCATGTCCTTGTTCCAGAAAACAGTCGTGCCAAGCTCAAAGAAGGAACTAGGTGTCAAAAAGAGAATGTAGAGTAAAGAGGTCAAGAGCATTGATTCTGGAGTTAGGCAGTGTGGGTTCAAATCTCTGCTACTTTCTAATTGTGTAACCTTGGTCACCTCTCTGCGTGTATCACATTTGTGTAAAGCAAATTTCAGTTTGCTTTTGAGTTCCTTTATAGTCTAAGAGCCCTTTCGTCGTTATTTCTGATCGATCTGCTTTTGACAGCACTTTCCAACACTTTGGTGCTAAGATTTTGTTTTGTTTTGCTTTGCTTTGCTTTCTAAGACTCAGTCACAGCCTTTCTTCCAGCCTTTGGGCAAAGCGTTTAATGGTCAGTAACTAAATTTTAGTGGTTGAGAAGGATCCATTAGTTCGTGGGTGAGGAGCAGGGTGCATGGAACCCTGCAGCCTTTTCCACTGTGTGGAGAAAGAGTGAATGATATGACCGTCCTCACAAGGTTGTTGCAGGCACTAAATGCACCAGTGTGTCTAAAGTACTTGGGAAGGATCTGGTGCATGGAAAGCGCTTGGTCAGTGTTAGTTACTATTATTAAGAAGGCACCAGCTTCTCGGGTCTTTCTATCTCTGCCACTTAGGGAACAGAGCCCGCCAAACAGTTAGAATGTCTTGGATGTTTCTAGAGCCTCATTTCGGAAAGTTGTTAATTCCAGCCAGGCTGATCTGTGACCACTACAAGTTGTTGGGTGCAGACCCCTCTGAAGGGGTCCTTGAGAGTAAGTAGAATTTGTGGCATAGGTGTCCACTGTCTTAGCTTCATTCCCTCATAGCAGGAATCCTTAGGCCACCTCAGCTGGAGTGACAGGGACATGGTGAGGACAAAGGAGCCTCGATGCAGACCCACTCTGGAACTGGGCATGCCACCCATTTCAGGTCGGGGATGTCCCTTCTCTGCTACCCTGTCCCCACTGTCCTCACCACCCACCAAGAGCCTGGCTTCTGCACAGGACACCATTCACCAAGTGCTGCTGGAGTCTTTCCCTCTGTGGGGAAATGGTGCACGGCATGCCAGGGGCCAGTGTTGTGGGGAAGGGCAGGGCTGCATGGAATGGTGGAAAGGGCCTGGCTTCAGTGCCAAGCACATCAGAGCCTCTGCTCCTCCCCTCGCCACCCACTGACCTGATGCAAATCCCATCGGCCCCTAGGACCTAGGCTTTTACATCTGCAAAGTGAGGGGCCAGCTAAGATCACTGACTCCTACATCCCATGGCTCTGTGATGTGACTGGGGCCCCGAATGTGCCACAGTGGGTGGGTGTGGTATTGCTCCCATCTCCTCTTCTGGCGCTCTGGGCTCCAATGGCTTCTGGTAATACTTGCTCTTCCTCACACAGGAAAGGCCTTTCCTAAGTCACTTCCTCACTCCAGGCCCAAGCCAGGAAACCTGAACAATAAAAAGCCAGTCCAGTCCTCTGTCACGATAGCCTACAAACTTAATAAAAATGGATTTTTGGGCCCTGCAACAGTGTGCACAAGGCTTCCTCGTCAACACTGAAGGTCCCCAGGCTGTGCCAGCCCCTCCAGAGGCAAGAAATCAATGGCAGATGGGTCTAGCCAGGACCCCATAGGTGTGGGACATCTGGTCCCCTTTGTTCAAGAGAGTATAAATTAGGCCTAGCTCTGGATGGTCGGCCACAGTGGAAACCAAGCACATTGCAATGGACATTGAGGGGACCCAGACTTTAGTATACACAAGTGGGAGCAAATATGCTCTGGAAGCCAGGAGTGCTAGGTCCTGCTAACTTATATCCAGAAACAGGCCAACCCTGTTATTAATAATGAAACACTCTGATACCCGCTAAGCTCCTTCTGTGCTAGTTCTGTGCTAGTCACTATGCTAAGCGTTTTGGGTACATTAAGTCATATAATTTGTTTATTCAAACGAAAATTAGTGAGCACTTGGCAGATGCCTGAAGCCATGCTGTGCACTGGGGTACAGTGGGAAGCACACAGATATGGCTCCTGCTCTTAGAAAGTGAACCATCAAGCATCACAATTCTTTTTTTTTTTTTTTTTTAAGTTCTAGGATACATATGCAGAATGCGCAGGTTTGTTAAATAGGTATACATGTGTCATGGTGGTTTGCTGCACCCATCAACCCTTCATCTAGATTTCAAGCCTTGCATGCATTAGGTATTTGTCCTAAATGCATCACAATTCTTGAACTTGGGTGTGCATGCTATGAAAATCACCTGGCCACACCCTCCAAACCGAATCTTCACTTTCCTCAAGAGCCCCATCTCTAATTCACACTCAGAAACACTGGTCTAGTGCTATGAAAGAAACCTATGACTTTGCTCAGATGAGGAAACTAAAGTCCAGAGAGGCTAAGTAACTTGCACTAGACCACACAACTTGTAAGGGGCACAGTTGGGATAGGATCCCTTCTCTACCTGGTTCCAGAGACAAAGCTCTTAATTACTACACTACTCTGGCTTCCTGAACCTCACCCAAATAATTAGAGCAGTATTTACAGAGTATCAGATCATTTCATTGCTGTGCTATCTTTCCAACTACCTAACCATGTGAGGGAGAAAGCATGACTGTCATCCCATTTTACAGATGATAAAAGGGAGCTCAGAGAGTTAAAATAACTTGCTCAAGTTCACACGAATAGCAGGCCCCAGTGCCAAGATTGCAAGTCAGACTTGACGAGTTGCACAGCTTCTGCTTTTTCCAGCGTTCCATGCTGCTTCTCTGAATGCTCTTTCATAAAGGTAAAGAGCACTTAGATGGAAAAGGCAATAGCTGAAACCAGCCTTAGTCTAAATAGAAGGAAAAAATGCAGATATTCTGCTAGCAGGCAAGGACTCAGGAAAGAAGGCTTCCTTCTCCCATGGCCTCTGGGTCACCTGTCCCACACCAGGAGCCAAACCCTGTGATGGGAAATTCCAAACTGCGTGTCCGTGTGCAGCCATGTGAATATATATGCCAACCACGCCCACCTGTGGCAGGTATGCAGGCCACATTCAGCTAAGCATGTGCACAGTGTATCCAAGCCACACTCCTTGAAATCCTGGCTCATCTCTCAGAAAAAATCACCTTGTTGGCAGGTGGTCCTCCACCATCCCAAGCAGCAGTTGCCACAGGACTAGAAAAAAACCACTAAAAAGGATTTTCCCATCAAAAGAGGTTTTAGCAGCTAGAGTGCATGTGTAAAGGTCAGTCCTTCACTCAGGGGACAGCCAAGCCGGGGGAAGGAACAGAAGGGAAGGCTGGAGAAGCTCCCTGGGGGGATGGTATTTGAAATTCTGCATTGTCCTGAGCTACCTGCAGAGATGCAGTGCCCAAGGGAAGGCCTGGATCCCAGGGGGGATGTGGTCATTTTACCCACATCAGAATGACAAGCACTTCCATACGGAGCATCAACTAGCATGCAAGAAAAAATGTGGGGTGGGGAGCACATCACAGCACCCCAGAAAAGAACAGAGCTAACTTCTCCAGGAGCTGAGACACCCTGGGGAGGTTCCCAGCTTTAGAACATTGGCAAGCAAGCAGGACTAGGCCCCTCTTCTCCCCAGCCCCTCAGCCAAGCTGCCACTGGGAATTCCTTTCCCAGGCATCTGTGACACAATCTGAGCCCTGGTATCCCTGAGAAGGCTTACAAGCCCAAAGTGAGCCAGTTGTTTGAGCTACCCTTGAGTCACATCATATTTGGAAGACGGGGTACACAGGAAGGAGACCCAGCCATCCCATCTGCCTTCGTGGACACCCGCTCCACCTCCATGCCCCTGTCAACCTAGCCAGGACCTGAGGCCATCAGGACTCCCTGTCGCATCCTCCCCATGCACTAGATCCTGCCACTGCTGCCTCTTTATTCTCTTCATTTCTGCCTTCCACTCTCTGTGCCAACCACACCTACCTGCTGCCTGAGGCTCCGTCACATCATCTCTTGCCTGCACTTGAGGACATCCCAGTGCTCATCATCTCAGAACCTACAATCCCGTCTCTATAGTCCTCAACAAATCAAATTCTGCCTCTGCAATGCTGTAAAAGGTATGATGGTTCCCATTGCTCACTGGATAAACCCAAAATCTTGACTGCACCTTCAAAGCCTTTCCCAACCTAGATCTAGCCAACCCACCTGGTGGTATCCACTGTCCACATACTCTGACCTCTAACCATACAAATACACCTATTCCCCAAACAGGCCTTGGTATTTACTGCAGTAGATACCCTGAATGTCGATGATGTCTTCCAGGTTTCTCATCCTTCTCCCTTATAAATTCTCCGAGGACCTGGCACAGAGCAGGCACTCAGATCAATTTTCAGTCAGATGGATGGATGGGTGGGTGGGTGTGTGGGTGGGTAGATAAGTGAGTGGATGGGAGGATGTGTATGGATGAATGGATAGATGGGTAGGTGGTAGATATGGAGTCTTCTTTTTTTTATTTTATTTTTTTAACTCTTGTCATTTTCATTTCTGATGCCTCTCTAGGAGGCGGACTGCCTGGCCAGACATTTTCAAACACAAACGCAGCTTGGCTGTTACTTTTAAACTGATTAATATGAAGGATGAGAATAATATGCCTATGTTGAAGAGCTGCTGGGAGGATTAAATGAGAAATGTACAGAAAGTATTTAGCCTTGTGCATACACATAGTAGGTGCACAATAAATGATAGCCACTGCTGTAGGAACAGGGTGCTAATAACATGTGCATTCCTTTGCCTTCCAATGGGCAGAACCCGGGTCCTCTAACTTCTCCTAGTTCTGGGTGAGACAGATCTTTCCTGAAGGCTGGAGTGAAGGGTGGGGGTGGAGGCGGCCACAGAGGAGCTCCTGACCTACTTTGTGGAAAATCAGGCTCAGGCAAGGCCCCTAGACAGTGAATGATGCAAAGAGCATTCAAAGCCTGCTGCAGATAATAAGGCCCATGGGACCAGGCACTCGGGGTGGCTCTCTTCAGCATGGCCTGCTCAGCCTGATGCCCAGGGCTCTTTCCCAGCTTCTGGCAATGCCCATGGCCTGGGCCTCTGTGAAGTTGCCAGGCATGCCTCCCTTCCCACAAACAAAGGAAGGCAGCCCCCGTCATCCAGGCTGCAGGAAGCCCCTCTTTGATACCCATTCAGAAAGGCATCGAGAGTTAAGACAAACTTGCTCCCCAAGACGTGTTTGTCCAAGCAAGCCGCTGCTCGAGACCCTGCTACCATGAATCTTAGGGTTCTAAGCCATCTCCCTGAATCCATACATTCCCTTCTATCCCATCCTCTACACTGCAATTGGGGTGAGCAGTATTAACATAGATCTGATCCTATCCCTCCCCAGCCTAAAATTCATTCAGTACTTCCTTAGGAAGTCCAAATTCCTTAGCCTGGCATTCAAGGCAGCCCTTCCAGCCTCTCAGCCTGCCCTATATGTATGCTCTGTCTACCATTCCTGGAACATACCATGCTCCTTCACACTGACAGCCCCTTGCATGTGTCATTCCCTCTGCCTGGAACTCCCAAGTTGCTCAGAGGGTAAATGGCTGAGCCAGGACTCCAGGCCCTATCTTATGACTCTGAGTTCCAAACTCCTTTGGTGGAAAGGGCTTGGGGATTCCAGAATAGTCCTACCTCATGATGTAAGGTGCCAGGACAGACCTTTACCATTTTTCATTTCCCAGATTTTCTAAATGTGCCATCATTTCAAATCACTGTGTGACACTGTGAACGGCCAATGGTTGCACGAATAAAGCCAGCACAGGCTGCAATCTGCATCTCCAAAAGTTTGAATGGCTCAGCTGCAAAAGTGAGCACAAGCTGACATTTCCAATCAATCTTGTCCTTGCCTTCAGTTCCAGTGCACTGCATGGGACACCCTAGTGAGACTGCAGTAGGCAGAAGAAAGAGAGAGACAGCCTCTGTCATCCCAAGCCACAAGAAAATATCTTTCCAACACCCATTCGGAAGGTACCAAGCACTAAGACAAAACTGCTCCATCCAACACAAAGACCTACTTGTCCCAGCCAGCCTCTGACCCCTGCCACTGTGCTCACAGGAACCTCTTCATGGCCTCCATGCCCTCTGACATCTGGACCTCCTGGGGTCCCTGGGCCAGACCCTTCCTATCTGCCAGAGGGGAGGTCTCTGAAGGCCTCCTGCCCATCTGCACAAAATCATTCACTCCTCTCCATCAATAATGACTTTGCACATCTAAACAAGTTCTGAATGCAGTAAGCCTCAGGCACACAAGAATAAACACATGCACAATTTATCACTTTTCCCAGCTTGACCAGTTCCACTTTTGCAGGCTAAAAGTTTCTTATCCAAGGCAGTAAATGTAAATTCAATGAATAGATCTCTATGCTGATGGCAGAAAATTCAACACAAATACAAACCTTCTTTGCTAATTACAATAGATGTTTTCCTGGTGAACAACAGATGCTTCATCTACACTTTCACTCATACTAATATACTTTATATTAGCTGTCGTGGCAGAGACTGCTAGCTAGAACACCCAAATTATGGCTGGACATGTGGCTTCCCAGAAAGAAGACTACATTTCCCAGTTTCCCTTAAATTTAGGTGTGCCTATGTAACTACAGTATGGACAGTAGGATGTAAGAGAAAGTGGTATATGTAACTCCTCAGAATTATCCTTAAAGAGAAGGGATATATGCTTCTCCATCCTCCTTCCTGCTGGCTAGAATGCACACATAATGACTGGAGCTACAGCAGCCATTTCAGACCACAAATCAGAAAGCTCGGGCTGAAGATGACAGCAACAAGCTAAAAAGGGCCCAGGCCTGTGATCCTGGAAGAGCTAGACCAGTCCCAGATTGCTTAACTCCAGACTTCTTGAATTTGAGAGAGAAATACACTTCTATCTTGCTTAAGCCATTCATTATACTGTCCCTGCTGCTAAACCTAATTCTAACTGATATGGCTGATGACCTAAAAAGGCTTGGTCTGCACTTCTAGGCATCTTCATCTATATCACTGCCAAACACTGCTCATGAGACCATTCTGTCCCACATGCTTGGGGCTGCTTCCATCCAAATGGAATAATTGGCCCCAGTCCTTTGTAAGAAGTTGGCACTGGCACAGGCCACCTTGGTCCTTAAGTCCTTCTCCACCCTTCTATCTGGCCTGACCTTCCAGTCTGATTTCCACTGGCTAGCTTTTCTGGCCTACAACTCTTTCCCACTATCCCCATTTCCTCTCCCACATTGCATACAGGTGGTGTTTATTTCAAGTAGTGGTTTCCAGGTAACCTTCTTTGAACTGCTCTAGCTACAACCCTAGTGGCTGGGCTGGGACCCTAAGCATTGCCCTCCCCTGCCCTGACACGCTGGAGGAGAGCCTAACCCATGCAAATATCCTTGTAGATTTGCTCCCTTCCTTATTCGGCCTATGCCTGAAGAAGGGTGGAAGAGGGGAGGAAGGCATGCTGGGGAAACTAAGTCAAGGGCCTGTCCTGATTGATTTGCTTTCTCAGAAAGCCAAGCTGCCAGCCACCCAGATCTGGCCACTGGAGCCCACTGGAGCTGAGGAAGGCTCACATTATATAGTGGCAGATATCACTGAAAAGGCAGCCTGTGCCTCCAGGACAGGACTCCGATGGCAGCTCTAGACAGCAGAGAATCAAGCAGCATTACAGGGTGTTACAAACCAATGCATCCAGCAGGTAAGACACAGGGGCAGGGACTGCTCAGCTCTGAGCTCCTGCAGAAAACAGGCACCAGTTGTCCCAGTCCAGGTGGAAACACAGGGTACAGTGTCTAGACCACAATGATAGCTTACAGCCCACCCTGGGATCAAGTCTCCTGGATGAGCAGGTTGATAACGCCTCTTCCCTAAAGGCTTCCATGCTTCGGACCTCTCAGAAAATGATGCAAGGGGATCTCAAGGCAGTCCCATTCCCACAGTTTTCCAACTAGACACATTGATTTTTTTTAACACTCTGCAGTTGCGGAATCTTGGCCAACCCTTGTGCCATGTGAGGCCCAGAACTGTGTATCCCCCACCCCCAACCATTGTCACACAGGGCTCTTCTGAAAGCCTTTCTTTTCTCTCCTCACCATCTGCCTCTTTCTAATTGGTCATAATTTAGAAATAAAGCATTTCCGAAGTTTCCCTAGATTCTCAGATTACAAGTGCATAGGATACTCACTGACACAGACAGGTAAGGACCACAGGAGTCCCATGCCATGGGAGTGTACTGTCTGGAGCAGCACTATCCAACAGAACTTTCTGTAATGGAAATGTTCTAGATCTGCGCTGTCCAAGATGGTAGTCACCCAGCCATATGTGGCTCTTGAAATGTGGTTAGTGAAACAGAGGAGCTAAGTGTTAATTTTCTTTAATTTCACCTAATTTAAAAGTAAACAGCCATATGTGGCTAGTGGCTACCATCCTGAATACTATAGTTCCAGGGGAGTTACACAATTAAGCCAATAGTTGTCTTCATAGAGATTTAATTGTCATTGCAATAAGCAGCATGGAGAGGAAGAGGAACACACAGTGAGGTATGCAATGGGGGAATTTCACTTTTCCTGGGGGAGATGCAACATCACTCTGAAGCAGTCACATTTTAGTGGGTGATCCAACTTTGGATACAAAACTGAAACTCTATACAGGACCAAAAGAAAAAAAAAAGACCAAAAGAAAATAACTAAAAACATTTTTCAGATACTCTATAACAAGTTCACTCTATTTTATAAAGAATAAACTTCTTTTAAGTGGGTCAGCACAATACTCTATATTTCTCTCTGAGGAAAAGAAAACTAAATAAAGTTGCTATCCACTTATATGTGGGCCACACCTGATTTTTTTTCTTATGCAACAGAGGTCTGTCATAGAACAAGGTGTTCTTTACCCTCCCCTGAAGGAAAAAGGACAAGTTGGTGTCAAGACCACTGCCTTAGCCTGCCCTCTTCAAACCCCATGACTTCTCCTCCACCATTAGAACCTCTAGTGCTTGAGGTCATCTCTGAAGTCATGGAGTGGAAACAGATTCCCAAAGCCCAGAAATTTCCAAGATCTTTAGCATCTTTGAGCTTCCTTGAAATCAAGGGTACAGTGACCTTAATTTCAGACTGGGTGGCTGTGATAGCTTACTCCCATGGAGAGAACAAGCAGGGCGAAGGTTTCGGGAAAGTTGGTGAGAGCCAACTGGGAGAGCCACCAGGTTACTGCCTATTTCCTGGGTTGCAATAAGAACTTTAGAAAGGAAAATTGTCTCACGCATCCGTATGAAGAGACCACCAAACAGGCTTTGTGTGAGCGACATGGCTGTTTATTTCACCTGGGTACAGGCGGGCTGAGTCCAAAAAGAGAGTCAACAAAGGGTGGTGGATTATCATTAGTTCTTATAGGTTTTAGGATAGGCGGTGGAGTTAGCAGCAATGTTTTGCAGGCAGGGGGTGGATCTCACAAAGTACATTCTCAAGGGTGGGCAGAATTACAAAGAACCTTCTTAAGGGTGGGGGATATTACAAAGTACATTGATCAGTTAGGGTGGGGCAGAAACAAATCACAATAGTGGAATGTCATCATTTAAAGCTATTTTCACTTCTTTTGTGGATTTTCAGTTGCTTCAGGGCATCTGGATGTATACATGCAGGTCACAGGGGATATGATGGCTTAGCCTGGGCTCAGAGGCCTGACAAAAATGATAGTGTATTCACTGAAAAGAAGGAAAAGGAGAAAGCAGCCATAGGCCCTCTGGAGACGCAGGTTTTCAACAAGAGGCAGGGTTTCCAGGCAGTGAGCCATGCATATGAGAATTGTGGTCACGCACTCCCTCACTTGCCAGGCCAAAACGTGGAAAGGAGCCCAAGACCCCAAAAAATCTAGAAACTCCTCCAGCTGTCCCCCTGCCCCCTTCTTTCAGACATCCACATTAGCCCTCATTATGTTGTATCAAAGTTATCTTCGTCTGCTTTTACCTTCTCAAAAAGACCAAGAGCTTCTGGAAGGCAGGCCCTGGTTTGATACCTCCCAGCACGGGGCCTGGGGGACAACAGGTGTGATAATTGGCTATTGAGTAAATGCAAACAGCATATGGGCAGCATAGTTTTCATATACCAGCCCAGCTTCCTAATGGCCATGAAACCCTGGGCAAGTTACTTAACCTCAGCCTCAGAGTTGGAATTAAATATGAGAAAACATTTCAGGGTCAGCCTACAGCCCTTGTAAGGGCTCAACAGCAGGGGTGTACTGTGAACAAAGCTAGTGGGAGATGTGACTCTGCTAAGAACAGAGTGATTTCCACAGACCCCGCACCCTTATGCAAAGGACTTGTCTTTGACCAGAGGCTAAATCCAGCATTCTAGCTTCTGCATGATTCTGTCAGCCTTTCTCAGGAAAGACAAGAGCCTGCTTTATTAAATAACCAGGTCCCAGCCTCACCTCACCTCCAGAACTCTGCTCCACGCCCAGCCACTGACACCCCACCCACGTTCCTGAGCCACTCCAGACTGAGATCAGCAGTTTGCCAGGAGCCACAGCTTCCCATCCAAGGGTCACAGCCCTGGGCTTTGCTTTCTTGGGTGAGTTTAATCTAGATCAGTAGTTTTCAAGCTATTCACCCAGGACCAACAGAATTAGCTTCTCCTGGGAACCTGTGAGATATGCATTCTGGGGCCCAAATGATACACCCACTGAAGCAGAAACTGGGGTGTGGGGTCCAACAATCCACATTTTAGCAAGCCCTCCAGGTGACTCCGACCTATTCTCAAATTCGAGAACCACTCTGAAGTTTGGCCTAGTTTTCCTTTCTTTATCTCACCTCTTCCTGCTTCCAGATTAGTATCTTCCCATGCCACCAGGACTGGGTGCTGAGGTCCTGAGTAAACCTTCACACCTGCTGCAGAATTTCAGAAGACCTATCTATATATACTTTGCCTTTCCACTCAAGCACCTGCGGCCAGCCACGACTGGAACCAAGCCACTGCCAGTCAGCAAGGCTGCCCCTGCAAAGCCCACCTCCACAGCTCCCGCCTTGTCCCAGGACATAGACGGGACCCAGGCCTCTGTCACCCCCTCCCTGCCTGCCTCTCCCAGAGTTCCACAAGCCAGAAGGAATCCAAGATCTGGGTCCTGCCTCCATGGAGTGGACAGGAGGGGCAATCAAGGGAGGAAAAATGCCTTCAAAACTCACTAAAGAAGAAATGGGAGAGTCCCTGGGAAGGCCTTTTATGGAAAGGAGAAGTGTGGAGAGGACTGAGAAGCACCAAGATCCCCCCAGCACCCCCACAATTCCCACCCGATGGCAGACACTGCTAACCAGCTGCCCCTGGGAGCCCTTCCAAGTGGTCCTCTCTTTAAGTTTCACTTACCACTGAGCTGACTCACCCGCAGCTGGGTGCCAAGGTCGCCTGCCATGTCCCTGATTGCAAGTCCGCAGTGTAGCTGAGAAATCCATTTAACTCTTAGAAAATGCATGGGCACATCCCTAAGGCAGCGCCAGAGAATTTGCCACACAGGACACGAGCGGCTCGGGTTCTGTCTGCCTGATACTTCCGTAATTATACATTGATTACTGCTCCCCTTCTGCACTGCTGGCCCCCGCGCAGCACTTCCTAACTACAAAAGGGTTTGCCGGTTACAGGCAAGGGGAATCAATCTTCTGCTGAGCGATGCGTCCTTCCAAGTGGTCACCACACCCTCCGTGGCTTCTTCCCCACTCAGCTCAGCGGACCAGTTAGTACCAAGCACCCAAGCACCTGCGAGGACAGCAATGTCTCTGGAGCCATGGCTGTGACCTCCTAGTCCTGCCAACGCCCTTCCTTACATCTCAGTGGGCTTGTTCCCCTTTGCCACAGCCTGGCCCTCTTTTCCAGGAGCCACTGGCTCTGGAAGAAGCATTATCACTGTGTGGAGAGGGGGCCACAGAGAGAAGTGGGGGACCACCATGAAGGGGAGGCACAGGTAGCCTCAGGGACACCTGTAATCTGTCTCCAGAGTGACTTCTAGCATGTCTTTCGTGAAAGACATTACCTGTGCTTGTCAGCAAGTGTTACATGAAAAAACAAGAAAAAAAAAATTGAGGGGGAGGAATGGGGAGCTAAATTTCTGAAATGAAATTCATTTAAGACACCCTGAAAGTTAACCAGGCTTTCTTACTATAAGGTGTCTCCAAGCCTCTAGTGTGATTAATGTGTATTTAGGTCATTCCTGATACAGATTTTCAAATGTATTTGTTCACAGAACTCTATTCCCCAGAGCCTGGCATGGAACTGATGTTCCACGGAACATCCTTTGGGAACTGGAGCTATCTCACCAGCTGTGTTGGAAGAAGTGTCGCTGATTCCCTCACATGGCTGACACACAGCCACCTCTCCCCTAGACAGTCTACTTATGGAAAGTGTCAGGGGAGAGGCAAGAGAATCCAGATTCCAGGACTGCAGGGCCTGTTTCCGACAGTGTCTGTCTGAGCCCAGGGTCCCTGAGCAGGGGGTGAGGATCCCGGAGGGAGCAGACAACAGAGCGGGGCAACAGGGCTGGTCCTGCGCAGCCTCCTGGGAAGGAAACACAGAATCTCTAAATCTACTCTTGCAGGCATCTTCCTTGCACTTTGAGATCGTGGTCTCATTAAATCTTACCAACAACCCAATAAAGTGTCTATCATTACTGCCATTCTACAGATGTGGAAATCGACACTCAAAGAGGCTAAGAAACTCGGAGTCATAGGGACTTGAACTAAGAACTGAATGGTGAGTCCTGCTCAGGATCCCTGATGGGTTGCTCAGGGCAGGGGTGCCTACCCACCCCACCATTCATGCCAGCCAAGCTGCCAAGGACCCAGCCCCTCTCTGGCAGCCAGCAGGCTGCAGGGTTCTCTTTTTTCAGGAGATCTAACTCAAGAGCATTTTCCTGACACAGTGTAAACGTTCGCCAGGAACAGGCTTCTTATCTTCCCCAACCCCAGCTTAATCCACGCTCCAGTGCTTAGGAGCTCAGACTGCGACAGCATCAGCCCAGGAGTGGCCACGTGTCAGCGGGCGTGCAGCTTAAAACACAGGTCTGGCGTGAGTCTCTTGTGACAAAGCTCTCCTGGGCCCTGGCTACGGACTTTAACCCGGCTTTGAATGCCCTGGCTTTAGACTTCTAACCTCCAGAACTATGAGAGAATAAATTCCTGTTGTTTTAAGCCACCCACTATGTGGTACTTTATTACAGAAGGCTAGGAAATTGAAACACCCACTAAAGACACGTCCTGTCAGACTTTCCTCATTTCCTTAACAGAATTACCAGGGAAGCAAGTAATGGTCAAGCCTTCCTGCAAGGGTGCACCTCCCTCAGCCAGAACCTCCTCAGATTAGGGGCCTCCTCAGGTGAGGAGGCCTGACCAGGTGGAACAGCCTAGCTGGGGATGTATCTCTACCAGACCAAGTGGACTCTGTCTCAAAGACATGGAATCTTCTCCAAAGACCGCAAGCACATATCAGGAAAAAGGCTGGGGTCTCACGAGAACACAGAACAGGATCATCTGGACACTGATCTGGTTTGCTTTCCCTTATTTCCTCTCAGTCCTCTAACCTAGACCACACTTAAGCCAACACCAGAAATCAACAGACCATCAGCGCCAAATTCATGGATAAAGCAAAACAATCATGTGGAACTGGTGGGACCTTGTATAAACAATTCAGGTTTCACAGAGGAAACTCAGACCCAGAGAAGGGAGACATTTGTTGCCCGAATATACACCGTGAGGTGGAAGCAGAAATGGGTTCAGCGTTCCCACTACGTGAAGTTGGGGTAAACATAAGGAGTGAAGGTCAAACTCTATCGCTTGATTAAGGCGTCAGCCATCAGGGCTGTGCAGCCTGGAAAACTCTATGGGGTACCATTCACATTGTAGTGCACCCCTAGAATTGTGTAGAACACACCCTGTGCCCTATACTGGGCAGCCCTGACAGTAGCCTGAAGTGCCATGTCTAGGGATTGCACTGGGGTAAGTCGCCAACATGGCACTGGCAACTCAGATATCCAGGGGCAATTATGCAATAGACAAAACTCACAAAAAGTGAGTTAGTCTTGCTTCTGTGCAAGATAGTGCCCTTGAATAAAAGTAAAACTAAATACAAAAATCTGACTTCTCACTGGCTGCATTTTCCTACCTCTGTTCAGTATTTTTGCAGTTTGCAAATGAAGTTGTGCCATGCAACTACAGACTGTGCAACTCTGCAAACCAAACTTCATGATGCCAGCTACTGGCTAAAATTCTGAAAACAGGAAAGGAGCATACAGCACTATTTGCAGGGAACAAACATTGTATGATGTGTCAATCTACACTACCATTATCTTTAGCTAATAGGAGTGGCTAATGCTATTCAATTATGAGCAACAGAAAAATGTGCAGTAAACCAAACAAGTTCAAATGTTATGCTCAATGCATATGATAGCCTATAGAACATTTTTTAAAGGTGTACAGATCTTATTATTAGAAAATCAATTTTTCTGTCCTCAACAAATAAATGTTGAAAATGTTGAACAAATATCTCAAGAATATAAAGAGGTGTCATAACATGAGTCTGCCTAGGAGACCCATGGGTCTCAGTAAGGCCCCCATGCCAGGCCTTGGGTCTTTCCCAGATAGTCTCAGGACACAGGACACTGCACACTGGATGGCCCTATGAGGTTGTTCAGTCTAGCTGTCTTTATGCTGTTTTTAGGAACTCCAGGGTGTCACAGAGGTGCCTCCAGATCCCTGCAAGTAGGAGAGTCTCTGAGTCTCATTCTTGTTTAACAGAAAGATTGCCATTTAATGTTTCAGTATTGGAGTTCTATGTTATATTCATTTTTACATGGTTATGGTAGATTTTTTAAATGCAATAATTATTGCTGTAAGGTAGTACCCTCATTTTTAAAAGCATAAACCCTACAATCAGAGAGCTTGGATTCAACTTTTGTCTCAGCCATTTATTGGCTGTGTGACCTTGGAGAAATTACTCAATTTCTTAAATTGCTTTTTTTCTGGGTCCTACCAATGGAAGAAGCCTCCCTCAGAGCTGTCAGGGAACTCAGCTGGCCCTGTCCCCACTCAGCTCTGGACCCAACCCTGTGCCTCAGTTTCCTTATCTGAAAAATAGGGATAAAAATATCTCCCTCCTAGGTTTGCTGTGGGGATCAGATGAGTTGTACTTTAAAGACACACAGAATGCTGTATGGCACACGCTTAGCCCTTGGTAACTGTCAGCTGCTATGGCTATGGGTTTGCATCCCTACTATACGGAAGGGGAATTGGGGACCCAGAGAAGCAAAGCAATGGTATCTGAGGTTGCTGGGATTACAGCCCAGTTCCTTTGACTCTGAGCAAGGTGCCCTCACGCCACATGGCTGGCACTCATTACCATCTAGCCACCACGAGGATGCTCCAACATACCTGGTAATCGCAGCTGGTCGTGTATGTCCACTGAGTTGACATTTCCCCAGCTTGAAGCAGAAGCTGATTATCTGTCAAACTCAACTGAAGAATGAATTCAGCTGTGAGTGTTTTTGAGCTACTAGAAATGTCCCCAAAGTGGAACTGTATGATGGAAACTGAAGGCAGTGAGGCAAGGGTGGATGGACGCGCACCTCCGCCACCTGCCCTCACCAGCATCAGTCAGGGTCAACCTTCCTGGATAAGCTTCCTCTGCCACAAGATGTTTAGAAAAATACCATCGCCCCTAGATTCTCAGATCCCCATTTCTCTTTTACATTGCAATGTTGCTGAAATGGTGATTGATGGTGAATCTTACGATCAATGTGTATTCTTAATGTGGTAGTGGTTATTTTTCCCTCTGCAAAATGATAATTAAATCAATGACAAATCTTACAATAGAGAAAAGGCAATACCCTGTAACAGATGCAATGGGATCCTCAATTTTCTCTAGAAAAAGACAAGTGAGGAAACAAATGGCTTAAGTCCTACTGCTGAATGCTTACAAATGCCTCAGTGTGTGTGCTTCACATATGTGCAAGGTGTCAGGCAGGGTGAGGCTGAGCTCTGCGGAGGGCACAGCACTTGTCCCTGCAGGTGGAGCCTGGGTGTGTCCAAGGCCTGAGGCAAGCTACACAGGAATAGCCCTACTTCATGCTTGGAGTCAGGCAGCGTTTCCACCCTTCTTTAGAAGCATCAGGGATGGAAAGTCCAGCTCAGGCTCAGAGTTTCCTGGCTGGGAGCCTCTGCAGCCAGAGGGCTGGGATGAAGCTCCCCTCTTCTGACACAATGCTGGATTTCCCCAGCTTTCCTGGCCAGGAAAGCACTTTGGAGGTGGGGGAAGGTGGCAACCCTTCCTGCCTCTTCACCTTGGGTCTCAGAGGGTAAGAGCTTAGCTCAGGGCACTTCGTTCATAGAGAAAATAATATCTGCACTCCAGGAGGAGTGGCTACTGGAGCCCCCACTTACTGCCCTTATGATCAAGGACAGTATCACTTCTCGCCTCTAGTCTGGAGTGTCTCCCCACCTTGCCAGAGAGGCTGCACAGCACAGGAGTGAGCACCATAGCCCGCCGGAGCTCCAGCTCCAACTCAACCACTTCAGAACGGTGTTTCACCATGCCTCTGCTTTCTCATTTGGAAAATGGAGGTGATAAATAACAGCACCTCCTTCACAGGCTATTAAGAGGGAAGTAGATGAGTTAATGTATGTGAAATTCTAGGAATGTGGCCCAGCACCTATCAAGTTGTATTTAAGTGCCAGTATGGAGATCTGCTGTTTGCCTGGCAAACTACTATCCACTCTTTGAAAATTCAACCCAATAGTCACCTCCAAGAAGCCTCTTCTGACCACCCCCTCCACTGTCACATTCTCCTCAAGCCACCTTTCTTCCCCAGGTAAATATGCAGGGGTGAGCTTGGGGGAAAGGGAAGAGGGGTGCCTAGTCTCTCCATCTATTGCTTGCAACACCCCAACTGTCTGCTTCTTTCTTTTGTTATACGGGGAGCTTTATAATAGCAGGGCTGAGTCTTGGTCATCTCTGTTTCCCCAGTACTTAGAACAGGACCTGACACCATCTACAGTCTCATGAGTGTTTAAGGCATGGAGAGGGATGGGATAGGATGGGATAGGATGGGATAGAATAGAATAGAATAATAGAATAGAATAGAATAGAATAGAATAGAATAGAATAGAATAGAATAGGATAAGATAGGATGGGATGGGATAGAATAGAATAAAATGGGATATGATGGGATAGGATGGGATGGGATGGAATAGAATGGGATAGGATGGGATGGGATGGGATAGAATAGAATGGGATATGATGGGATGGAATGGAATAGAATGAGATATGATGAGATGGGATGGAATAGAATGGGATATGATGGGATGAGATGGGATGGGATGGGATAGGATGGAACAGAATGGGATATGATGGGATGGGATGGAATAGAATGGGATATGATGGGATGGGGTGGAATAGAATGAGATATGATGGAATGGGGTGGAATAGAATGGGATATGATGGAATGGGATAGGATGGTATGGGATGGGATGGAATATAATGGGATATGATGGGATGGATGGAATGGAATAGAATGAGATACAATGGGATGGGATGGGATAGAATAGAATGGGATATGATGGGATGGGATGGAATAGAATGAGACATGATGGGATGGGGTGGAATAAAATAAGATATGAAGGGACGGGATGGAATAGAATGAGATATGATGGGATGGGGTAGAATAAAATGAGATATGAAGGGACGGGATGGAATAGAATGAGATATGATGGGATGGGGTGGAATAGAATGGGATATGATGGGATGGGGTGGAATAAAATAAGATATGAAGGGATGGGATGGAATAGAATGAGATATGATGGGATGGGGTAGAATAAAATGAGATATGAAGGGACGGGATGGAATAGAATGAGATATGATGGGATGGGGTGGAATAGAATGGGATATGATGGGATGGGGTGGAATAAAATAAGATATGAAGGGATGGGATGGAATAGAATGAGATATGATGGGATGGGGTAGAATAAAATGAGATATGAAGGGACAGGATGGAATAGAATGAGATATGATGGGATGGGGTGGAATAGAATGGGATATGATGGGATGGGGTGAAATAGAATGGGATATGATGGGATGGATGGGATGGAATAGAATGAGATATGATGGGACAGGATGAGATAGAACAGAATGGGATATGATGGGATGGGGTGAAATAGAATGGGATATAATGGGATGCAGTGGAATAGAATGAGATATGAAGGGATGGGATGGAATAGAATGAGGTATGATGGGATGGATGGAATGGAATAGAATGAGATACAATGGGATGGAATGGGATAGAATAGAATGGGATATGATGGGATGGGGTGGAATAAAATGAGATATGAAGGGATGGGATGGAATAGAATGAGATATGATGGGATGGGGTAGAACAGAATGAGATATGAAGGGATCGGATGGAATAGAATAAGATATGATGGGATGGATGGAATGGAATAGAATGAGATACAATGGGATGGAATGGGATAGAATAGAATGGGATAGGATGGAATAGAATGAGATATGATGGGATGGGGTGGAATAAAATGAGATATGAAGGGATGGGATGGAATAGAATGAGATATGATGGGATGGACGGGGTGGAATAGAATGAGATATGATGGGATGGGATAGAATAGAATGGGATATGATGGGATGGGGTGGAATAGGATGAGATATGGTGGGATGGGGTGGAATAGAATGGGATATGATGGGATGGGGTGGAATAGAAGGAGACATGGTGGGATGGGGTAGAATAGAAGGAGATATGATGGGATGGGGTGGAATACAATGAAATATGATGGGATGGGATGGAATGAAATGAGATATGATGGGATGGGTTGGGATGGAACAGAACAGGATATGATAGGATGGGGTGGGATGAGATGGGAGGTGATGGAATAAAACAAAATAGTTGTGACAAGATCTCTTCAAATCACAATAGAGACACTTGCTCAAAGCAGATTCAGAAAGACAAAATATCCTTAATGTGGAAGGCAATTCACCCATTGGTGCCCAATGTCTGTAAGACTGAGAACGTGCAGATCTCCCTGGGGACATCAGACCAGTGCAAGCTGTCTGAGTCCTGCTATGGAAGAAGCCTCCTTTAGAGCTGGCAAGGAGCTCATCTGGAAGGGTCCTGTCCCCACACAGCTCTGGACACAGCCCCTCTGGCTATAGGCATCACGGCAGGTGTGGTTGTGCAGGATAAGGAGGGCAGCTCACCACACAGGGTACTGACCCCAGCCCAGCAGTCATGGGTAGCTCTGTTTGCCTGCCTACCTTACCAGGGCTGAAACAGACCATTTTCTTGGGCCCTCAGACCCCACCAAGCCTCCAGGGAGCAGAACTACTGAGATTCCTGCCAGACCCTTTTTGAGGAATTGCTCTTCTAGCCCTCTTTCTGGGAGAAGGGTGTTGTTGGCAGAATGTGCCACAACTCTGCCACTGGGGAGTGGCAAAGCCTACTGCTTGGCTGCCCCAGGGTCTTGTCCTGCAGAGGCCCCTTGGTCCACATTTCTGCCATGGAAAACTCATTTTATTTAACCTTTTCTTTCTTTGATGGCATTTTAACGAAAAAGTCACTTAAGACCTGCAGTGAAAAATACATTTTACTAGAACAATGAATAACCCAAATACCATTTGCCTTTTCTTATCAATTCTTGGTTCATTCATCATCTTTATTAAAATCCATGAGAAACAGCAGCCGCTCAAACTGCGAGGTGCCTTTTCAGGGAGCTGAGATGGGAGGGGAGGGAAAAGGAAGTAAACTCCCTCTGAGCCTAGCCACCTTCTCTTAACAGAAATCCAGGAGGCCTTTCTCTACCTTCCACTCGCAACGCCACCCTGGCAAATCTATATTCCGGAACAGAAAACCAACACTTCTCCAAATGAAGCACTATGTTATAGGGAAAGGGAGGGATGTGAAATCATATAATTCTGGATTCAAATGCTGAATTACCATGTATAAGCCAGGTGACCTGGGGAAGTTACTTAAGCATTGTGACACTCAGTTTCCCAGTCTGCAAAATGGGTATAATAATGCTTGCTTCACAGGATTGTGTTAAGGATTGAGTGAGAAAGCAAATGTGAAAATGCCTAGCAAAGTCAGCTAAAAATAGATGTCCAGGAAAGGCTGGTTAACTTCATTAATTCATCCCGAAAGTATACAGCTGAGGAAACCCTTTCTGGTCCAGCTTTAGTGCAGAACTGTGCCCAGTGATCTTCCCCAAAGTCTTCCAGGTGTGATGGGTGTGGTTTCCCAGGGAAACAGGTCCTGCCTCCAGAAATCCTGGGTTCCCAAGCAGTGAGGTAAGGAGTGGCCCACTGGGCAGAACCAACAAGGGGGAGGCTGCCTACTTGGAAAGCGAAGACGACAACTGGGCAAGGGAACTAATAGTAATGACCACCACAGACCCTCCCATTTCACCTCAGCACAGATCCACAGGAGGACAGGTATTATTACCTCTGCACCCTGACCAGGAAGCCATGGCTCACAGGGGTGAAGGGACCTGCCCATTGTCACACAGTGAATGAGTGTAGGGCAGGGTTCTAGCCAGGCCTTCCAAGCACCTCTATAAACCACACTCCCAACCCCTTGTCTTTACTAAAAGTGTGGGATCACTCCCTGCATTAGTTTGCTAGTGCTGTCCTAACTAAGTGGTGCAGACTGGGTGCCTTCAACAACAGATACTCATTCTCTCACAGTTCTGGGAGCTAGACGTCCACAATCAAGGTGCCAGCAAGATAGGTTCCTTCTGTGGGCTGTGAGGAAGGATCTGTTCCAGGCTCTCTCCTTGGCTTCTGGCTGGCTGTCTTCTTGTGTCTCTTCACTTCATCTGCCCCCAGTGTGTGTCTGTCTGTGTGTCCATGTTTCCCCTTTGGATGTACACAACAGTCATATTGGATTGGGGCCCACCCCAATGACCTCATTTTCACTTGATTTGTTCTATAAAGTTTCTACCTCCTAATACCTTCTGAGGTATTAGGGTTGAGGACTCCAAAATATCGTTTTAGGGGAGACATGATTCCATCCATAGTACTCCCCTAGACCCTGGGCCTTCAAGTACACAGAACTGGGGCTTCAGGAGTTGTCCTAGCAACACCCACCACCACCACCATCACCATCAAACCTCCCTCCTACCCCAGCAACCCCACAGCATAGCATAATTTTAAGGCACCACGTAGACGTCTGCAAATAGCAAAGCAAGTCAGCAGAGGAGCAAACAAAATATTACATATCATGAAATTCCAGAGGGAGAAAGGCTCAATCACGTGTTAAGTTCCTCCAAACACAAAGTGCTCTGCCTTCAATCCCCATTTTAATGATGCTACCTCAAGGCTGAGAGAAGCTATTTAACCCAGGTCACGTGGAGGAAAGAGGCAAAAAAGACTTGAACTGGGTGGGGTCTGCCTAGCTCGAGGCCCGGGCTTTCCCTTCCCATCACCCTGCCTCAGGCTTCATTCAGCACCCCCACAGCCCTGAAGTTTGAAGATTGGAAGAGACTCCCAGGAACCACATGCTTCCAACATGTGCTCTTTCTTTCTGTGCCTTCTACAATTTGCCGACTTGGTCCTGATGTTTCATGCTTCACAGCTTCCCTGTACACCTCCACCCCCACCCTGCAAACAAGGCTCCTCCAGCCCAGCAGGTGACCCCCCACCACACCCCACAGAGTGCCCTCGAGCAGTGGAGGAACAGCTGTTTGCCATGGGCCCAGCTGCCTGGTGCAGTCCAAATGCGTCCTCCCCAAGCCAGAATGCGGCTGTTCACCTTGCACCTCCCAGGGTCAAGAGACTTGGCTCTTCCTGGCTTCATTCTCATAGGGCAACTTCAGCTCCGCCTGCAGTCTTTTCTTTCCGGAAGCTTTGCTCCAGTCATCTAAGTAAGGCCTGTTGGTAGAGGAACAGCCGAGATCTGGACAGACAGGGTCTGCTGCCTTTAACTGCATTACTCTGAAGACGGCTTCTGGATGCCTTCCAGCTGGAAGTCTCACCATGAAGGGCCCCAAGTAGTTTCCAACTTGTGAATTTGAACACTTAAGCTGAAAAAGGATTTAAATGCTCACATTTAACTGACATTTACAGTGTCTTCTAGGTGCAAGCAGAGGGCTGTATCATCTCGTCTGACTATCACTCCATCCTCATGTCACAAGTAAGGAAACTAAGGCTCAAAGCCTAAGGCTAGCTTGTGGTCGGTGGTGGGGGACACACAGCCAGCAAGTGGGATTCAAACCCAAGCTTCTCAACGCCAAGTCTAACACTCTCTCCTCCCAGCCCTGCCTCCCTAGCACCACACTTTTGTGGAAACTATTCTGAGAAATCAAAGCAGCTCTTTTCTATCCAGAACTATAAATATTCAGAGAGAGGGAGATGAGATGAGAAAACAGACACCCTTTCCCAGGATTTGGGAGCGAATTTTTGCAAAGCTCCCCAAAGCATTTTGAGTTCTGAAAGCAAGAAACTGTTGATAGGGGAAAAAATGCAGAGAGCAGGATATAAAGAGCTATGCTGATCTGACGTGATGGCTTGCACCAACGCCCTAAAAACCAGCAATGATCAACTAGATGCTGATTACCAGTGAGGCACCATGCTAAATGAATGTCAGCTTGTTTAACTCTGACAACAGCCCTGTGAGTTAGGTACTGATCTTAACCCCATTTTACAGTTGAAGAAACTTGAGCATAGAGAGGTAGAACAACTTTCCCAAGGCCAGAGAGTTTATAAGCTTCCACGCTAGAATGTGTGACAGCAAGTCCTGGGTCCATAACCACTGTGCTACACTGCCTTCAGCTGAATGCTCACCTTAAGAGACATGCACCTGACTCTCTGTCAAGCCTCCACTTCAGGTCCTAGGATGACAGGCATATCCCTGGGAGTCTATACTCTGCTGGCAACTCCAGCTGGGAACCCAAATCCCTGGAAGGATTCCAGGCAAGCACTCACTCAGAAGAGCAGAAGTAGAATGCACATAAAGCAGCTCCATCACTTGAGACCCCCTGGGTCTTCTCATCCATGCCTCCCTTCTTTTCTTCCCTGCGGCCCTATGCATTTCCTCTGCCTTATTTGAGGGCTGAAAGAGTCATTTGCCTCAAACACAAACCTGAAAACTGTCAGAGCTCATCAGCATGGTGGCAATGCAGGCAGTCCCCAATTCCAGAACAAACTGGTAGCTAATGAGGTTGGTTGGAATTTAATACCAATTTATCTGTGAAAACCCTGTTAACCCAAGAAGTCTCCAGCCAGCCGACCCCACACAGCACATTTACCTAGACTATACCTGGTCAACATTTACTCTAGGTTGTGCTGTTGGTAGGCACTAGCCACACATGGCTATTCAAATTAAATATGTTAATTACAATTAAATAAGTCAAACTAGCTACATTTCAAGTGTTCATAAGTGGCCTGTGGCTGCTGGATACCATAGTGAACAGAATAGATCTAGAACATCTCCCTCACCACAGAATGCTTGCTCTATTTGACAGCCCTGATCTAGACCCTAGCCCCAAACTCCAACACTGCAGAAGACAATACATTCCTTCAAAGGTTAAACTCGGGGTGCCAGGGATACACCACTGCTCCCAAGGGAAATTAGAGAACACTGCAAGTGACTGGAAAGGGGCTGTGGAATCACCAGCTTCCAGTCTGTACACTGGCTCTGACACTTCCTAACCATAAGACCATCACTGTGTGCCTCCACTGCCTCATCTGGAGCATGGGGACAGTGCCCTGTCCCCAGAGGCCTATGAGGGTCAAGTAAGATGATGCTCAGCACACTCAGTGCTCCTTCTGTTGCCTGCTAATGCTACCTGCCACATACGGGTGGCTGAGATCCCCAACTCTAAGCAATCACCAAATGATTGCCACAATCTGGAACAGAGCAGTGAAGGGCTGAAACAGGCCTGGCGGTGGCAGAGGGGCAGTGGTGGGGAGGAAGGGCTCTGGTATGCCTGTGGCTTCAGTAGAGTCCACCCTGCTTTCTTCCATCTCCCATTTTGGTCCCTACATTAGATTGATCTAAGGCCTCTAAGCATGAGGGTAAGTGCCCCAAATGCAAGCACTTGGAAAGGAAGGAGCAGAAGAAAGAGGAGGCTGGAAATCCCGCAAGATGGTCCTAAGAATAGGAAAGAAGCCCTTGCACCACGGAGGAATCCATTCATTCATTCAGTAAACAATGGCTGAGCATTCTAGGACCTTATGTTAGGCACCAAGGAGACACAGATGAATAAAACATGGACCCTGCCCTCAAGGCCTCCACAAACTAGCCGGTGAGACTAACAGAAAATAGATCTGCACACCAACATGGCATAAGTATACATATGTAACAAACCTGCACGTTATGCACATGTACCCTAGAACTTAAAGTATAATTAAAAAAAAAAAAAGAAAAAAAGAAAATAGATCAATGCACTTGTGTGGTCAGTGCTGCAACATCAGAAAATCTGATCAGTCTTGGGAGCTTAGACAACCAGACGGTGGGTAAACGGGTCTTGAGAACAGGGAGTTAAAAGGGTTTTGGAGGTTTCCAAGAGATGGTGCTTGCAGTAAATCTTTAAGACAGTATAGAGAAGTGTTTCGAGCAAAGGAAGCTACAGGATCAAAGAACAAGGATATAGCACCTAAATACTCACGTCACTAGGTAGTACCATAGAGCTGGGACCTTACAGGGAATTGATGAGAGATATGGATGGAGCATGCAGAACATAAAGTCTCAGGGCATCAGGCCAGGAAACCTGTTGTCATTTGTATGTAAAGAATGTTCATAAGTTAGGAATCACATATGTTTTTTTAAATTAAAAACATACGCAAAGCATGAGCCTTGATTAGATACTGGATTACACAAATGTTAATGCACGGGTTGGGAAACTTTTTCTTAGAGTCAAATAGTAAAATATTTCAGACTTTGAGGAATACACAGCCTTTCTCCCAAATATTTAACTCTGCAGTTGTAGCGCAGAAGCAACCAGAGACAATATGTAAATGAATGAGTGGGACTGTGCTCCAACAAAACTTTATTTATGAAAACATGCAGCAAGCAGGATTTGGCCCAAGTAGTCAAGCCCCACTATGAAGAGATTCTTGGGACCAGCAGGGAAATCTGACTGAGGATTGTAAATAACACTATCGTATTGACATTAATTCCCCTGAGTGTGATAAATATATTGTGGTTCTGCAGGAGAATATCTCTGCTCTTGGGAGATGCCTTTCTTGAGAGGTGTGTTCGATCTGCAGAAGTGCTTAGAGGGCATAATGGCTGTAACTAATTCTCAAATGGTTCAGGGAGATAACAAGTATATATAGAAAGAGAGATAAGAGAAATACAGCAAAATGTTAACAATGGTGAGTCTAGGTGAAGGATATACAGATGTTTCTTGCATTTTTCTAGCAACTTTTTTGTAAACTTGAAATCTTTTGAAATAAAAAGTTTGGAAAAAATTGAAACTTGAGAAAATTCAGAGGAACAAAAGGTCCTGATGAACAGACGACTTTGAACCCCCTCCATCCTTCAGACCCCTCTGAAATGACCTAGCACAGGCTTGTCTTTCTGCACAGTGGATGTGGGTACACTTTTGCTTATGTGTTCTACCTTCCCTGATTAGTTGTGCACTACCAGAGAAGGTCATTTGAATGTGAAAATGAGTGTAGCTTCCTGGATCCTGCTGAGGCCTCTTTTTGTCTGAATTCCTGCTCTCCTCATCCAACAGCCTGGAGGACAGCTTCCTTTTGACATTCTGGCCTCAGAAGCTATGGAATAACAAGCAGTCATCCAGTATGGAATTTCCTGCAGGAGGTAGACTCAGGAGCAGCCAGGAGCAAAAGCAGGTCCTTAAGTGGCATTTGTCTGATCAAAGGTCAAGGTCAAGCCCATAGGTGATCTGTGTGAAGCTTTCTGCTGAGCCAGGAGCTGTTGACAAAGGTTGGCAGCAACACTTTTCCTAGTAACCGAGATCCAAATCTCTAATGATCCCACAGAGTGGGATTTCCTGATTCTTGACTTATTAGTAATCAATACCATGAAAAACACTAACACCTCCATTAAAGTAGGCATCCATTGATTTCCATTGGGAAGGTGGAGGCGTTTGGAGGCTTGGTATCTTAAAGAGATTCAGTTTTGATTTTTCATCTGTCAAAGTAATACCGTAATGTACAAAACATACAATTCCTGGCAAGGGGTGAGGGAACAGTAGTAGGAATGACCGTTCCAGTGCTCCTACCCTCTTGCTTCCCTGCAAAGCATAGCCTTAAAGCATTGTTAGTCAGTGGTGCTTCTTGGGCCCCTCTGGGCCCCAGACCCAGCCAGCCCCACCAGGAGATGCTCATCACTGCCTCTGCAAGCCAGCTCAGGTGCATATCCTCTTATGGAGGAGAAAAATGCAAACAGAAGTTACACACAAGGGATAGATGGCATTGTTTGGGGATCAAGGATCTGACTTTCTCAATGTCTGCAAGACTTAGGATCCAGAATTCTTAAAAAGTCTTTCTGTCTTCGAAGACTATGTCCTATGGAGATAAGCACCCTATATATCTTCCACCAATCACCCCAAAACACCCATTCTGGTACAATGCATTAATTAGCAGTTACCGCCCTCACCCTGTCTTTAAGAGAACTATACAACCCATCTCCCTTGCCTTGTGACTCACAAAGGCCTGGCCCCACTGCCAGGCATTGCCACGTGACTGATTTTGGCCAACAGAGTGTGAGCAGACATGAAGGATGCCAGGTCTGAACAGAAGTTGTAAATGTGACTGTACAATTTGGCTCACCCTCTTGCTGTTCTCAACCAGCAGCAAATAGGCAGGTCATAAAATGAGAAAGTATATGGAGCAGAACTACAGCCAACGCATAGCCCAGATAACATAAGGAGGAAAGAAACTTTTGCTTTGTAAGTCACTGAGAGTTGAGGTTCTTTGTCATGCAGCCAGACTTCGCAACAACTGACTAATTACCCTCCAATACAGGAGTAGCAGGTAGCTCTGGGGAGTTGGCCAGCTCTTCGCACCTATATCCTATGGCTCTTATCCCACACCTAACAAAGCCCAGGCCTAGTTCTATTTTCACTATAACTCATTTTCCATGCATTTATACCCTAGGCTCCTTAAGAAGTGAATCTTCCCTGCAACACCCTTAGTTCATGACTCATTCTGCCGGTGACTCTGGTTAAGGGAGGAAAAAGGTAGGTGTAATGTTTCAGCAACACCGCTGGAGATCTCAGAGTAAAAATCACCCCCTTCTCCTCTCCTGGGGAAGCTCTACACCAAAAGCCAATGGATACTCAGTGTCTAAGATAGAGACCAAGATGTACAGGAGAGGGCACTGGACTAGGAGTCTGGAGTTCTGGATTTGGATTCAGGCTAAGTCACTGGGCCATGTGACCCCCTTAAAACCATGAGTCTCTAAGGACCTGGGTGACCACGTACAAGTCACTCCTGTCTGAACTGATGAGTGGTTTTCAAATCCAGCATTGGTTTCCTTGGAGATGTCTCAGCAGATAACTGAGATGAGAAGAAACCTGTGGCCAATACATTGTCATCCCCTGCTTCTGCCAGATGGGCTCTGTTTTGACCTACTGTGCAAATTCGGTTTCTAGGTAAGATGTTGCTTAGTCAAGAATCCTACAGCTAAATGCATTTCAAAATCACTGATCAGGAGATCTCTGAGGGCCTTTCTAGATCTGACACATGGTGATCCTCCCTGATGCCTGACTTCCTGTATATTCTGTGGCCACCTACTTCCTTGCCATTGTAGTCAAGGATTTACTAACACCCAGAGGGCACCCAGTAGTGAATGACTGACAAGCAAGAATGTAACAAGGTAGATTAAGAACAACTCAACCAAGAGTTATAATACAGCTGCCTCTATTTCTCCAAGGTGATTAGACTTTGGAAGGCTGAAGGGGGAAAAAAAAAAGAAAAAAAGCAGTTCAGAGACACCGCTATGGAAGTGAGCTCAAGGTTTTAGTTTTCTACTTGCAGTTTATCTTCTGTTTTGAGTATCTGAGTAAGACCACCACTTGCCCCACCCCAACACCCCAAGCTGGAAAAGGTTCTTTGGAGTGAGATTCATACTTTTTGATCACTAAATACAGCCAATGTGTCCTGGAAACCATCTCATGCTTCTCACATTCTCTGGGAATTCTTCTAAGAAATTCTGATCTCGGAGGGCTTGCAGACCATGGAAACTCTGTCCAAGGGCCTGGGAGCTTTTGGTTTCCCAAAGCCCCGTTTGGGTGGACCCACACTGTAGCACAGGAGAACAAGGCCAAGTTCACTAAACCAAGGGCTATGTCCCATCTGCCCAGGCAAACTGTCCTTCCTGAAATGGCTGAACAATACCCAGCGTGACAGGAATCCATCCATTCTTCCACCAAGCACTAACCATGGAACCCCAGAGCAGGACTGGGGTGACTGTGACCTACGTACAAGTTGCTGGTAAGTAGGCAAGCAGGGAAGAGATGAAACATGGAGATCACAAAACAGGGCATGAGGTCTTTGGGGTAGCCATAGGAGAAAGGGAACTGAAACAGAGAGAGAGGCCAGGCCATGGAGACAGGAAAAGTTCAGGAAAGAGGGGAACTTTGGTTTGGGGACATTTATAAAGAGGGACAGAAGCAGAGCAGGCCACTAAGGAAGTGAGGGAATGTTGCTTGGACTTTTCCTGACTGGGAAAACACACAGAAAGAGCCTGTTTCCTCTGCAAGCAGAGACGTGAGGGAGCTCAGGCAAGCTGAGAGTGTCCAGAAGGCACAGCCCCGGACTGGCTGGAAAAGAGAACTCCATCTCAGGGACCATGGTTTGCCCGGAGAGCTTAGCACTGGGCTGAGCACACTGTGTGGGATTCAATGTGCTAAACAGAGTCACCATGGGCCACCCCAAGAGCCTCCCAATTTGTCGCCTGCTTCCTTTCTTGCCCTCCACCCACTCTGTTCTCCATGCCGTGGCCAGAACAACCTGATAGCACTGCAGACCTGTGTCTCCTCCCTTCTTAGACGCCCTGGCTGGGCTTGCACTGTGCATATCTGCTTCCCTCTCCTTACAGCTAGCCCACCAGCCCTTGCATGATCTAACCTCTGTGCACGACCCAAGCCTCATCCGGCCATCCGGCCCCTACCCTGCCCTTAACCGGCCTCCCTAGGTTTCTTCAATACACCAGAACATACTTTCTTTTCCTCCTGGGGGACCCTGCCCTCTGCCTAGAAAGCTTTTTTCCACAATTCACCTAACCAGCATTTCTTTCCTTCAGATCACAGTCTCAAAGCTCCCCCTGGCCACCCCAGCTCAGGAAGGATTTATTTCCCTACTTACACCTTGTTTCTCTCACATGCTCCATTTTTTGCCTTGACCGCACTTCCTGCAATCTGTACTGACCCACCTAATATCAGGCTTCAGCCTAAGTGCTGCGAGAAGGCAATGATCTCAGGTCTCCATTGCATCCCCAGCAGGAGCACAGTGCCTGGCACATTCAGGGCTCAGCACACTGTTGAACAATGGAATGAATAGGTAATTTACTTGCCTGTAAAGAGTTACTCTCCAAATTATCCCCACATCTTCCCTCTTACCAGTCAGTTAAACGCATGCTATATTAAAGACCTGAGGTATTAGTAACAGTTAACATCCACTGAGTGCTTTTCATGGGCCCCAACTTTTCCTGGGTTGAGCACACTGTGTGTGATTCAACATGCTAAACTGAGTCACCACAGGCTTTCTTGCCTTCATTTAACCCTCACAGCAACCTAATGAGGTCAGTCTTATTCGTTCCATTTTACAGATGAAAAAATCAAGACTTAAGATTAACTTAGCAGCTCATCCAAGAGCTCCTGGCTAGTCAGTGTCAGGGCCAAGATTTCAACCCAGGCAGCCTGACCCTTGGGCCATGTGTGTAGCTACCTTCAGACACAAAAGGAAAAGGTCTCAAGGGCATGTCTTTGGAGAATCAACCCCTGACTCTGTGTGGTGGAAACAGAAAACCAATGAGTCTGCAATGAGTGCTTCAGCAGCCTGGGAAATGAGGTTATTTGGTGATAAATCTAACTCTTCTAAATTAGTTCTGCTCTCTGACTCCGGGTGCCTGTGCTTCCAGAAGCCCCCCAAGGCTCTAGTCCTCTAATGACTGGGTCAGATCAAATTCAGTTGCCAGTGAACACCGGCTTTCTGGTGGGACGTGCCTCTTCCTGGGCAGTGAGGCCCACTGTGCAGATCAACCAGGAGCCCTTGCAATGGGCTGAGCTGGCTTTGGCCACCTCTTGTCAATTAGCCGTGTCCAGGCTAATTGACAAAAATATCTTGGCAAAGGATGTTTCAATCCCATTTAAACAGACTTTCTCCACAAATCCCATAATACGTAATGAGGTTATTTTATCTAGAAAGATATCCAATGACCTGGAAAAAAAAAATTGGTGTGTGTTAAAGTGACCCTACGTCTGCATTTCCACAAGCTTCTCTAAAACTTACTGATGATAGTATCTGCCTGGCTGCAGACTGTGAAGGTGTTTGTTCATTCCAGAGTTCCTTCCCTGTCCCTCTGCCCTGGGAAAACACAGCGAGCTCTATGCCCAGCAGTGTAGACCACAGACCCCACACTAACTGGGCATACGAATTCCCTGGGAAGCACTTTACAAATGCAGATTTCCAGGCTCCCCCACTGAAGAGCGTGATTTAGCAGATCTGAGGTGGGGCGGCACAGGACTCTGTATTTTCCTGGTTCTCCAGCTCCCCCTGTGCAAGCAGGCCTGTGCAGCAGGGTGTGGGCATCATCAAGCAGTGGTGTGGATGCTGTTGGCATGCAGCGTCTTGCTGGGATCCAGGCCTAGCCGCTCCTTTCTGTGGAATCCTTGACCATGTAACCACTTGGCCTCAGTTTCTTTATCTAGAAAAGGGGTACACAAATACATGGCCTGCTTGCTCCTTGGGTGGCTTTCAGGGATCAAGGGAGATGAATATGAGTAAAATAATAAAAATAATTAACATCTATCAACTGTCAGCACCAGATGAAACACTTTGCCTGAATAACTTAGTCTTCATGAAAACTGTGTGAGTGTGTTACTGTTGTTATTCCTGTTTTAAAGGTAAATGATTGAGACAGAGAGGTTAGGCGGCTAATCCAAAGACATCCAGCTTGGGATGTGAACTTGGGCATGAGTCAGGGCCCCAGCTCCACTACAGTCGCTCCTGGCCAGTGCTGTGTCTGTGTGAGAAGCCGTCTTAGATTCAGCTTTCCTGCTATGTCCCTCTCTAACAGCATCAGGATATGAAGTTCTACACAGAGCAATGGTGCAGGAGGACCCCTGAACATTCAGCATGACTGCCCGGTGCCCTTCTGAGGAAGACCAGGAACAGATGGCCCTCACAACTCTCACCTTCCTGCCAACTTTTAGGGTGAGGAAGCAGGCACCAGCTTCTGCTCACAGGAAAGAAGGAAAACACAATGGCAGTAACAACTCCAATCGGGGCATGAGTTGCCATTTTGAATTGCCAAGGCTGGAGGCCAAAAATATTGAGAAGTCTTAAAACAACAGCCCCTTCCATTTGTACATTTGACAAAGAGGAGAGGGGGCTTCCATGTACTGAGTACCTACTCTGTACAAAACCCTTTCAAGTGGTCACTTCTCTTAGCCCTCACAGTAGCCCCATGAAGGATGACGTTATCTTAGCCCATTTTACAGATGAGAAACCTGGGTCTCAGAGATACTAATGAAGGTGTCCCAGGGCCAGCAAGGAGTGGACTGAATTCACATTGAACTGGTTCCAAAACCCTGCCCTTCTGAGCCACAGCGCCTCTCCAGAGAGCATGTTCATTATGGCAGGCAGCCTTGACTCATACTTGACATGCATGTCCCAGAGGTTCCCTACACATAGCTTTCAATACTGAAGATGAAGCTCCCTGCCCCTGGGTGGGGCCACAGCATCCCAGTGCCTGTGGGAAGGCCAGGCAGACTGAAATAAAAGGGATTTCTGCCTTCTCCTTCTCTTATGCTAAGGTACATATGCCCACCTAAGTATCAGTCAAGCCAAGGAGAAAAGCCACAATTAACTGAGCACTTACTTGGTGCCAGGAACTTGCTCATAGGATATATTATTAAAATTTTACAACAACCATGCCAGACTAGGTCTTATTTTCCTTATTTTAGAGATGCAGAACCTGATGCCCAGCAAAGGGGAAAGGATAGTGGGAGCCTCGGTCCACCCAGGAAGAGGTGCCAGCTGGATCAGCAAGAGGCTGGTGGAGAACAAGGAGTTGCTATGAACAAATCTTTAGAAAACAGCAGTATCTCCGAGGAGAGAAAGAGTTTCTCTCCGGCCAAAAGCTTCATGAGAGGAAGGGGATGTCCTTCTCCTATATTGTATCCTCATGATGGTCTCAATAAACCCACTTGGAAGATGCCCATGCATGAGCGTCGCCGGTGACTTCCCGAGGCTGGATGACGATCCTTCCCACTGCAGAAGGTGGGGTGCTGAGCACTGTGCTGGGGCTTTCTGTGCACCACCTTCATTTGGTGCATGTTGAGGGGTCATTCATTCTATCAATATCTCATTACAGAAGGCAGAGTTCAAAGAAATTAGGATGGCTGCTCAAGGTCACCCAACTACTCTGAGAAAGAGCTGACACCAAACCTAGGCCCCTGAGCCTGAGCTTTCCACATGACACCGTAGCATCTTTCAACAAGCAGAGCACGATCTAAGCAAGTCAATTATTATAGGTGTGTGGCTCCCCACACCCCGTGGGAGAGGAAGGGTACATACTGCCTTATAAGAAGTTCTATCGGTACATGAGTGACAGAGAGGTTACCTTTCCCTGAGGTTGCCTATAGGACAATTGCACACTGGGTCAGACCCAAAAAAACTGGAACCACACTTTATAGATGGCGCTGGAGAAAGCAGATGGCTTCTGAAGGCTACAAATGAATCCCAGCCCTGCTCAGACCAGAAATCTGGTCAAATCTGCTCCTTAGACTGGGGGAGTAAAGAACCCGAAAGCTACATAGGTACCATGGGTGAGCCATCCCCCTGGTCTGGACTTAAAGACCTGATTTTAATATCAAAACATGAGAACCTCCCTCAATTCTTAACTACATCCAAATTCTGGCTATGCCACATGATCTCCTATCTTCCGGGAAGAAGCATCAGACCTGGCCTCTAGCTTAGCCTTTCATCCACTTAAAGGAATTCATAGCATCATGGCCATGATGACGTCACATAAGGTTTATTTAGGTTCGAGGCCTGTTTCCTATCATGAAAATCCATCTACCAGCACCTACCAGATGGCTAAAAGGAAGCAAAAGACATTCTGGGTGCAGGCAGGAGCTGATGTCAAGGGGAATCCCTTCTGCAGGACAACTAAGAGATCCACACAAAACAGATGGAGCCAATTTAATATCTCTCCCAGCAAAGGAGTTGTGTTAGGAAAGCAAGGACAGAGCAGAAGCATTAGTATAAATTACTCTGAGTGTTCAAAAAGGCTCACTGCTCAACACTCCCAGGAGGCTAAAGAATTGTTTGCTCCAGCCTCTCAGACCCAAAGCATGCAAATTAATAGCAATGATTTATCAAGAGGTGTTTTTCTTTGGTGTTCTTGGACCAGGTTTCTTTAAGTTCTTGGACCAGGTTTCTTTAAGGTTCATCTATCTAGCATGTGCCTGGCTGAGTACTGCTACTATTATGCAAAATGCATCATAAAGCCAACATTTAAGAGAAGTTTATTTAAGCCCATCTAGAGCGTCCAGGGTCCAAGCTCATTACCATGAACACAATTAATTCCTGGCAGGGTATGGAGCAGTGGAAGCCAGTCCATTGCGTCTGTAAGCCACTGAACGGTCACAGTCTCTGTGTGTGGGATGTAGGAACAGGAGGAGGACCAAGGCACCTTTTTCTCACTCCAGAGCCTGCCATCCCTGGTTCAGCCTCTGCTTTGAGGCTGCCACATCTTTGCTCAAGCTATTCCTTCCTCCTGGCACCCCCTTCCTACCCGCTACATCTTTCTCTTCCCAAACTAAACAGCTTTCTGCCCACTAAAGCTTTACCTGATCATCCAAGGCAAGGTCCACCCCCTGGCCTCTCAGGAGAAGGGAGCCTACAAAGGCTGCCTATGAAGGAGGGTAGGCGAGGAGGCTGGATGTGAGCCTGCAGACCCTGGGCCCAGGCCCTCCTCCCTTTGGAACCTCATTCTCTTCATTTGGATAAGACGACTTCAAAATTCCTTTTGGGAAAATGTTGAATTGAGTTCTCATGCCTTGGAACTCCTGCTCTGTTTTCTGTTATATGAGGCCATGAGTTCCGCAAGGATGTCAGCTGCTCCCCTTCCTCACATCCTCCCAGCACCCAGCACAGTGTGTCTGGAAAACAGCAAATGCTGTGAAAAGATGAAAGGGAGGAGAAAGGAGAGAAGACGAAAAGAAGGGAGGAAGGAGGGGAGCCACTCAGCTAAGTGAGGACCTCACTGATAAGTCATCAACCATTCTAGACAAAACAAATTATCATCATGGCCACTCCTTCGAGGACAAAATGCAACATCTGCCTTAAATATTGAAAATAATAACCATATATATGGAAGACTTACAATAGTCACAACCTCACTGGGGGGGTGACCTGATCCCCAGTTTCACAGAAGAAACTAGTTCAGAGAGGTGCAGCAACAAACCTAAGGTCACATAGAAAGGGACAGAGCCAGGGTTTCAGGCACTTCCATTGAACTGCTGGGCTACATATTGTACATTTGTTTCCAGAAGGCAGAGGCAGCCTGGCATGTGTGAAATCCCTAGGGCATAGGGGAGCCCAGGCTGCCCTTCTCTAGCCAGAGTCCTCCCCCTGCACCAACTGCACCTGACCAGGTTCCCAAGCACTGACTCCAGGACAGGACCTTGGTCAGACCCTCATCACTGCTCACCAGGCTGTGGCTCCATGCAGAGCCATCTTGACTTCACAGCCTGGGTTTAGGCTGATTAAAAGAAACATCTAAATGACAGAGTATCATATCATTCCAGCTATAGTAACTGCCCCAAAGAGATCAGCCACAAGATGTGGCTTTAACCAGGTGCAGACACAAGAGAGAACAGTGGGGTTGGACCAGCGGTAAGGAGGTATTAACATCTGCTGAAATGTTTACCTACAACATGCTGGCATGTACTCTAGGTCATCCCAGGCACTCTGAACGTGTGAGTTTTGCATAAGTTTCATAATGACCCTATGAGGAAAAATGAGGATCCCATTCCACAGATTAGGAAATTGAGGCCACACAGCTGGAAGGAAATGAAGCTAGGACTCAACCCCAGACCCACCCACCTCTGAAGCTTGGGCTAGGGGCTGGGCCTGTTCCCTTAGCTGGGTTAGGGCATGGCACTAATGAGATCGGGGTCTGCATGTGGGGGTCACATTATCTGAGATGAGAATGTGCTTTTATAAACTGAACTCTAAACAACCACTTTTTTTTGTTTTTGCTTTTGCACAGAACAAATTTCTCTCCTTTGGCCATGGCCCGAGGGCCAGTTTCACGGTGGGAATGCACACCCTTAGTGCCACAGAGACAAAGCAGATGGGGTGGCTGGCTGAAGGCAGACCTTCACAACTGTTCAGGACAAGATGGAGGCCAAAGCTCAGACTTCAGCAGTTGTCTAACTCTTTTCCCTGCCTTTGAGACCATCAGACTGTCACCTCGATACATCACATATCTGCAGTGCTGGCTGGCTGTGTGCCCTGAGCTCAGTTTCCTCATCTGTGAAATGGGAATGATGATACTCACCTCACACACCTGCAGTGGGGATGAAATGAAATAACGTATGTGCTGCACTCAGCAAGTGCCTGGCCCATTCCAAGGGCTCAATAATGGTAGCCATAGTCTGATTATTGTCATCATCTTTCAACCTCACACCCACCAGACCCTGGTGGATTCAGCAGATGAGCAGAGACGACCACTGTGGGAGCCACTGAATTGCCCCAGGCCCCAGAATGGAACCTGGCACCAGCTGGAGCAGCCCTGCTGTCAAGCCCTGCTCCTGGGCAGGTCAGATCTGAAACTTCTCCACCCACTCTCTGAAAACTGCCTAGTATATCAGCAGCTGAGTCACCACTGTGTGCCAGAAAGGAAGCCATTCATACACTGCATAGTACAAAAACCCCACCCCTCCAATTCCTGTTTTGTTAGGGAGAATGTCACTGGTGAGGGCCTGTGTCCACTCTCTCACCCCCAAACAAGGAGGCCTAAGTAAAGCCCAGAGACACTGGGCTGGAGCTTTTGAAGAAGCACAGAATCCTAGGCTCAATACCCCAAATCGATTCAGGAGCAATGGAGGATTCGGGACCAGGCCCTAGGAAAGAGGGAAGCTCTCGTCTTCATGTCAAGAGGAGGCAGACAAGCTCCCGGCTGGCACTTTGAGGGAGAGAGCATCTTCATTAGGAAGATTATTGGTTTGGGAAGTGATTAAATATAAGTGAAAAGAGAGGGCCTGGCTGGTATTGGTGTGGCCAAGGCTTCCAGGAAGGAAAAACTGTGCCATATAATGAAAGGAAGGAATACAGATTGGCAGGGGCATTTGGCAGGAAAAGGGCAAGAAGCAATTTGATAGGAGAAGGAGAAAGCCAGCCTCAGCTCCAACATGTGAGTATCCCCAGGACCCTTCAAATCTTCCCTAAAATGAAAGTGCTCTGAATGCCTCATCCAGAACTGCAGGAGGGAATGGTTTGCTTGCCAGCATTGACCTGGGGCAAAACATGGCCCACAGGCACACAAGCCTCAGCCAGACACTGAGGAGACTGTGACACGTACTGAGGAGACTGTGACACGTGCCCCAGAAGGTGCTGAGCTCCCTCGAAGGCTGACAATGTCCCATGGCATAAGGGCAGGGAGGAGGTGAGTCAGGAGAACCCCAGCAGCCATCAGGTTTCTACAGGGATCCAGGGCTGATGCTCCTGCAGGTCACTGGCTAGCAAAAGACAGCCAGCCATGAGAAGGAGCCGAAAAGCACAAAAACAACAACAACAAAAAATCAAGCTCAATAAGCCAAATAATCCCCAAATGTTATCCTTTCAACTGCTCCCCAAAACACCCTTTTCAAGTAAGAGAACACCGGCCCAATGTTCAGCTTTCCTGCAGGTAAAAAGAACTTTAATTAAAAAGTAAATTGCAGTTTGAGTGCACCTGGTAATGTGTGCAATGGCCTTAAGCTAATTAAGAAGAGGTTTCCCGTTTATCCTTTCCTTCACCGGGATGAGTGTATTGCTTGGCTTTTACAGAAAGAAGAAAGAGAAAAAGCAAAAAGCAACAAAGTATCTTCATAAGAGACCCCACCTCCCGGGTCAGGAGATGAGGCAGGATGTCAGGGCTGTGCATCGCAGCAGCTGGGCCTCCTGTGCGCAGGACAAATAGGCACCATGGTCCCCTTGCAGCTGCCGCCTTCCTTCAGGACTCCTGCTGCATTAGCAAAGTCAACGAAGGGGAGAAGAAAGGGAGGTGCAATCCCAGCCAACATTTCCCTAACAACTCTTTCCTAAAAACCACCTTCTGATGCCTTGTGCCTTGTTAGAAATGGAAAGGGCTATGTCAGCAGCAAAGGACTTGAAGCTTGGACCAGCTGGCTCCCTGGAAACCCAAAAGGGATGGGGTGGCCTCTTTTGCCCCCTGGCTTCAGGAAGGAAAGAAGGAAGGAAGGAAGGAACGGTACCATCACCGGACAGCCAGGGAAAAAACAAAGCCAGCCAAGAGGGCGGCTCAGGTTTCCTGGCCAGCAGCACCCCAGCAGACACATGAGTTTGGCTGGGAACTGGCTGTGGGCAGACACGATCCCACTGGAGAAAAATGTGAGTCTGGACATTTGTTTAGCCGAGTGGTGGTGATGGCAAAGGAAAGCTCCAACCCTGCAGCCGTGGCATGGGGCTGGCTCTCAGGAGCTTACTGGACTACCCTGGTCTGCCTACAGCTGGATCTAGGGAGCCCTGAGTCGAGGCCCACCTGTCACTATCTCTCTAGGTCTGACTAGGACTAGAAGATGACAGACAGCAGGCTACTCAGCTGGGCTATATGGCTTGCTCACTGACTTGCTCACTTCAGGTAGTGATTTTCAAATTTGGTCATTTAATGTCTGCCCAAATAAACTCCTATGCAAACCTCAATATATAATACAGATGGAATAGAGCTGCTCTGGATGAGGTGGGGGTTGAGGTGGGAGTTTCTATCCCTGTCCTATCCATCAGGCCTCTAGCCTCTGGAACCCTGCCAGGGTACCCCATGGTCATGGCAGGCCAATCATCAGAAACCATGAAGATTAGACCTGGGCTTTGGGACTGACACCCGGAGCTCCTTGTGAGGAGTAGTAGTGAAAGAGCAGGTATGATTAACATTAATTGATAACCTGTCTCTTTCTGAATAAACGATTAAGCCCATTCCTGTGTGCTCCAAGGCCATGCCAATAGACAATTGTATAAATCAATGTGCTAAGCCCTGGAACGCTCAAGAGCTAATTTCCACATTTTCACTCTATTTCAGTGAGGAGAGAGCCCTGGGAGCAAGGGTTGTGAAGAATGTGGCTTGAACATTCTTTAGTCAACCTCTGAGTTGTAACTCAGTGAGTTCGCCTGTAAAATGCCTTCACAAAACCTGAAAACTCAACAAAAGAGGCGCCCCAACCCCTCCATGTGGTGGCTTCCCATAGGATGAGAGGAAGGCCAGGTGGAGGGAGTCTGGATGGTAGAAAGTTCTGTATTATTCAACTTCAGACAAAAAAGCAAAAGGGAAATGGAGTTCAACAGACAGAGAGAGATCTCTGTGGAACAGATTCTCTTTAACAATCATTTTGACCCTGGGGTTGCCACTAACTCACCATTGTGACCTTTGGCCTGTCACATTCCATGTTTGGGTCCAGGTTTCCAAGTCTGTTCCCAAGGTGCAAACCCCTTGGTGAAATACCTCGGCAGACCCAGGGCAAACCTCATGTGTTCTCAATCCCACAGCAAGGAAGGTGCCATCTTGTTCCTTCTCCCTCCTGCCAGCCCCAAAACTAGTCCTGGGTCCTCCTTATCAAACACTTTCATAAGACCGTCCCCGAGATGTAGCCGCGAACATCCCAGGTTTCTCCTGTTTCCTGGCTTTTGCCCAGACTGTTCCTCCACTTAAAATCCCTCCCTTCGGCATCCTGCTACTGAACTCTTCTTCCTCATTTTTCCAGTGCAAATGTCTACAGTTCTGTGGCCACATAGCTCAGCCACTGGAGTTATATATTAATGAGACCTCCACACAGAAATACTATTCGAAATACTATTCAAAGTACTTAACAACTGGAACAGATGGGCACTGCCCAAGCAGAACACCCAACCAATCTGAACAGATGTTGGTAAAGACAGCCCATATGGCCATGCCGGCATGTTCCAGTGACCACTGGCCCTGCCCACACCAAGGGTCATCACACCATAGCAGAGCTGTCTCCATCCCTAACTCACTCCTGGGCTCAGCAGGGATTAGGGCAGAGGGTGGACAGCTCTTTACCTGCTGTGAAGCATCTCCTAGGGCTGCTCTGTAGCCACAGGATCCAGGGTTATTTCTAACCTACCCTGGACTGGGCAATGGCACTGTGACTTCTGTAATCTCCACCCTCCTCCAGCACAAGAGCACCTTAGTGAAAGGATGCCAAGGACTGTGGCATCCTCCATGGTGCCACCCTGAAGCCTGCTTCACAGCTCCCTGCAGCCGTTGGAGAGAGGGAGACAGTGTGTGTCGATAAGGACAATTTATGTGCTGCATGTGTTTTGTCTATTTGCTGGTGTCCCAAGAGAAGCCAGCTTGCTGAACCAAGGCTGCAGCAGCCGGAGAGATTTCCAAAGACACAAGACAAAAGTGCCCTGAGGCCTGAAGTGGGGCAAGGCTGGAGTGGGGGCCCAGATAGCACTGTCCATGCTGGTGTTGATAAGTATAAGCAGAGCAGAAGAGGAGGCCAGTACAAGAGGCAGGACTCACAGAATCACCAAGGAGCACTGGCTCTGGCCGATGTGACAGATTCATTTTCATCTGGGTACAAAAAGACTCTAAACAGAGCCAGGTGCTGGTCATGTGTGATTCCTGCCTTCTGGGAATGCCTGCCAGGATTTTCTGCTTCCCTCGTCCACCTGTCATAGCTGCTGCATTTCCTGCTATTTTTGAGGTAAACACTGATCCAAGCAAGGACAGGGGCAGCGAGACCCCAGCTGACCTCCTCTCCTCCTGCCCTGCCGCCTCCCCCTGACACCCCCAGCCCTTGGCAGGACTTGGCCACCTGCTACACTCACAGAGCAGGGCTGCTGAAGGGTGCAGCTTATTATTAATTCAACAGGGGCTGCCGAGCAGGCACTTCATCCCACTTGGCTCCTGCTACCCACTCCTGGCTAAGCTCACAGACGAAGAGAAATTCTCCATCCAGGGGCCTAAACAGAATGCATGTGGCTGCTTCATCTTTAGCAGGACAGAAGCAGGTAGGCAGGGAGAGGTTGTGCTTATTCCTAAAAGGGTGGTCGCTCTCCACATGCTGGGAGCCTCTTTTCTTTGAGACCCACAGGTGATCAGCCATTCACATTCAACATCTAATTATTAAAAGGCCACCAGATATCAGGCATCTGATATACCAGTTAGGGAGCTAAAGAGGACAAAGTCCCTGCCCCCAGAATGTTTATAGTTTACTGGAAGAGAAAGACAACAAATGAGTAATCTAGTAATTTCCCAGTATACATGTGGTTCCATGTATACTGTATACTAGGAAAAACCAAGCAGAGGCAGTGGGGAAGAGTAGAATGGGCAGCTAGGGAAAGTTTCCCTGGAGAGGTGACATCTGGGCAAGGGGGCTGAACAAAGCGAGGAGGGCATTCCCGAAAGAGGAAAGAGCAGGCAAAGGCTCTGAAGCAGGGACAAAGCTGATGTGTTTGAGAACAGCACAAGCTGATGGGTCAAAGCAGAATGAGAGGCTTGAGAGAGTGGAGGGAGAAAAGGGCAGGGAGCTGGGCACAGCCAGGAGGCAAAGGGCCTTTGTTCTCAATCATTCACTGCCCCTCCCTGTAAGAGGGCTATGCATGCCTGTCCGTTGCCCTGTGGCTTGCAGTGCTATCCAGTGGGGGGGGATTCTGTGTCCCATCCCACAGTGACAATGAGTGACTGTCTCACTTGCTTGGACCACTGGAATAGGAGCAGAAGTGATAAACATGCACCAATTTGAGAAGAAGCTTTAAGAGCCATTACGACTCAGAGCCATTGTTCTCTTTTCCTCTGCCACAAGATGGAAACAACAGCTGCTTCCTCAGCCCAGATCCTGGATTGTAGACATCATGTGAAGCAGGGCAGACTTTCAATGTGCACTAGAAATACACCTTGGGGGCTAAAAGCCTTTGTGATGTTGCTCCAGCATAACCCAGCAGAAACTAACCAACACAGCCTTTCAGGCCTCATCAAAGGTGATGCAACTTATTCTTCCCACAATTAATCATCATTACAGGGCTTTGGGAAGTAAGCATTTTTAAAAGACTACTCTAGTTGTTGAGTGAAGAACGGACTCACATCAGCTGCACCTCTTTCTCCAACTCCTCACCATAGCCACAGAGCACAGCCACTGCTACACACACCCCGCGGAAGTGGTTGTCATGGTTCTGCAGAGAGGAAAATCTAAGATATCCCTGAACCATCCCATTATCTCCCATGCTATTTTTATATCCCAAACTGAAAGGCGTGGGACTCTGTTTAAGTCCTGCCAACACTTGACTCAGGAAGGTTGTTCATATGCTCTTCCATAAAAACCATAAGGGCCAACAAAGCCTGGTGCTTTCCAGCTCTTTCCTGAGAAGTTACACTCAATTTGTCCCTTTAATGAGGTTTTTCCACAGCAGCACAGAACCAGTCTCCTGCTGAGTCACTGGTCAGGGAGGACAAAGCCAATCCACCCTGGTCTCCCATTTCTGGTAAGACCATCCTGGGGCTATTTCTTAAGGCAGCTGGTCCTTTCAGATGCTAACCCTCTGTGTGCACACTTATATCTCATAATGGATGGTGACCTATCAGATGCCTTTGGGTCCTCTAGAGCAGCTCCCCAGTGCCAAGTACATAGGAGGAGCTCAATTCATACATTTTGAATGAATGAATAAATGTAGACCATCTGAATCCATAGGTGAAAATAAAATCCACAGGGTAAAAAGGTTTCTAGCTCTGTTTCTGGCTGGAAAGTGCATGAAAGCTGAGTTTAATCAATAAATAAGCATTGTAGCTACTGAATTCCTCTCCACTTGGTCCCGACAAAGGACACATTTACATCTCATTCCCCAAATGCAGGACATCAAAAGATCAGAGGTCCTATGAGATGCCACTTCTTCAAACGCAGACACTTTGAAGAACACACACCAAGATATTTCCAAAGCCCTGACCATGAAAATGCTTAAAGCTTCAGCTCCTTTTAGAAAAGCAAAAATCAAACCAGAGACTTACAGCACTATCGGCCAGTAATGGTTAAGCTCACATGATGTGCAAGGCATTCAACGGGCTGGGAGGGAGAAATAAAGAAATAGCCCTGTCTGCAAGGAGCAGATGATCTCAATATCATTATAAGACCCAGATAAATGAATTATGGTCTTATACAAGTCAACAACTCCCCACAAGATGAAAGCACAAGGTTACACTCAATGAAATAGAGATTAACCGAATTCTTGCGAGGACATAGGAATTCGAAAAGGAACAGCATCATGAGCTGGGCTGGCTGGAGACAGATTTAGGCTTTGAAAACTGTGACCAAGCATAAAAGACATAAGAGGACACACAGAGAGAAGCAAAAAGGGGAAGCAGAAGAAGCGGTCCCTGAGATTCCAGGGGACTTGTTTCCAAACGGTAGGACAAGTGGGCCAGCGGCAATAAAATTAAAGCAAAGTGTCCTTCCAGCAGCTGGGGTCGGGAAGCTCAAGGATAGATACTGACCTATGCCAGGAAAGGCCTGAAAGTTATGTCCAGGAAAGAAGAAAAATAAATAAATAACCACTTTACAAACACAAGGGGACAGCTTATATTTTAGAGTCTTGGAAAAGTAAATCAAAGTAAACAGGAACCTTGGAGCCATCAGGTTACAAATGGAAAGCTGAAGGGTGATGCCATAAGAGAAATGGGTTCCTGTTCTCCAGTGCATTTCAACTGGCCACATTCTCAGCAGCAAATGATGTGGGCAGAACACGTAAGGACAGAGAGGCAAGTCTTCAGTGAAACAGCCACAGAGAGCCCTTTGCCTCTTGAGATTCCTGAGGAGTGTGGAGTGCAAAGAAGCAAACCCAATGAGCCACAGTGTAAATTATTCCTGTTAGTCAGCACTATCTATAAGCACACATACACATAAAGCACTTCTGCTGCAGACTGAAGTATGATGTTTGTCTCAAGAGAAAGAGCTTATACAGTTGAGGTGGACACTGAACTACGTACTTTTTTCATGAAACACTATTTTTACTTAAAAGAACAACTGATGAACAAATCATAATTATTCATTTGGTGAACTTTTCTCAAAGTCTTGTCACTCCAAGGAAAATAACTGATAATATTTTTCCACAGTAATAAAATTCAAACTCTTAAGTAAAAGTTATAATTTTGGAAAACTTGCCTCTACCACTATGAGCTCGATGGCTTCCCAATACCTAAAGACTTCTGATGATATCAATGGTAATATTAATGGAAGTGATTTTTCACACTGTGTAATAAAATGTGTCCACATTGAGAAGATCTGCCTAACTCTGTGAGCCCATCCTTTCCAAATGACTAATGCACAGTACTACAAAATTATGCTTGGATAAAAGATACAAGCAAAGTACAAGGCAGACCACAGATTTTGATGTAACAGAATATAAAACATTTACTGATGTGGTTTCAGATTTCACTCTAACTTCTAGAAACCTATCACTTGTCCAGTTTGGGTATAGTATCAAAGAAGAATATCCATAATTATCCGAAAATATTAAAATATTCCTTCTATTTCCATCTACATATCTCTGTGAAGAAAAACCTTTTTTTTTTTTTGAGATGGGGTTTCACTCTTATTGCCCAGGCTGGAGTACGATGGCGCAATCTTGGCTCACCATAGCCTCCGCCTCCCAGGTTCAAACAATTCTCCTGCCTCAGCCTCCAGAGTAGCTGGGATTACAGGCATGCACAACCACACCTGGCTAATTTTGCACTTTTAGTAGAGAGAGGGTTTCTTCCATGTTGGTCAGGCTGGTCTCGAACTCCCGACCTCAGGTGATCTGCCCACCTCAGTCTCCCCAAGTGCTGGAATTACAGGCGTGAGCCACTGCACCCGGCCAAAAAATCTTTTTCATACTTCAACGAAAACAACATATCACAACAGGCTGAATGCAGAAGTAAATGTTAGACTCCATTTTTCTTCTATCAAGTCAAATATCAAAAAGATTTGTGAAAATAGAAAACAAGGCCACTCTTCTCAGTAAGTTTTCTTTTGCTGTTGCTTTGGAAACTGCAATAGACTGAATGTTTGTGGCCCCCCACCCACACACACAAAAAAGTCACATGTGAAAATCCTAACCCAGGGAGGTCGGCCTTCGGGAGGTGCTTTGGTCATGAGGGTAGAGCCCTCATGGGTGGGATTTGTATCCTTATGAAAGAGAGTCCAGAGAGCTTTCTTATGTCTTCCACCATGTTAGGATGGAACAAAAAGATGGTGGTCTGTGAACCTGGCAGCAGGCCCTTACTAAATGGTGAATCTGCTGGCCTCCAGAACTGTGCAAAACAAATTTCTATTGTTTACAAGCGATGCCATCTAGGGTATTTTATTATAGCCAGTCTGAATGGACTAAAACAAATTGTACGAAGAGTCTGTAGTTCTTTTTCACAAAAAGTATGCTACTTATGTTAATTTATGTATTTGGGTTTATTACTGCCACTGTTAAATAAAATAAATAATTATTTTGAAATATTCTCAGTTTAAATTTCTATTGTGGCAAATATTAACTGATGTAACCTACAGCAACAAAAGCTCCTTTGGGGTTTTCAATAATTTTTACAAGCACAAAGGAGTCCTAAGACCAAAAAGTCTGAAAATTTCTGGCTTAAACTATAGCTGAAAGATAGGAAATTCTACTTGTTCAGGGCCCAGCATCCATAACCAGACCCAGTTTCAGCCTCTGCGAAGTGAGATCTTCCCTGATGACAGGCAGAAACCACCAGGAACCCTTTTGCTTAGGCTGTAGTCAGGACATAGTTGATCTTTTAAGAAAACAAAAATGTTTCAGCATTTATATTTAGCTGGTATGCACTGGTTCCACCATATCAGTTCTTAAAATACTGGAATAGGCTGGGCATGGTGGCTCACGCCTGTAATCACAGCATTTCGGGAGGCCAAGGCGGGCAGATCATCTGAGGTCAGGAGTTTGAGACCAGCCTGGCCAACATGGTGAAACACCATCTCTACTAAAAATACAAAAAAAAAAAAAAAAAAAAAAACAATAGCCAGGTGTGGTGGCAGGCACCTGTAATCCCAGCTACTTAGGAGGCTGAGGCGGTAGAATCACTTGAGCCCGTGAGGCGGGGGCACAGTGAGCTTAGATCACGCCATTGCACTCCAGCCTGGGCAATAAGAGTGAAACCCCATCTCAAAAAAAAAGAAAGAAAGAAAGAAAGAAAAAGAAACCCTGAAATTTCTTCCCATTTTAGAAAAAGCTGCTTTTCCAAGTTACTTGAGAGATCCTTCCAGCACCCACTAGCCTGACCTCTCCCCCGGTACCCAAACCTTCCCCAAGACCAGCAACTAAACAGTTATTGCCTGGCACAGCACTTTGCTCTAGCACTATATGACTGGTTCTGATTGGACACTGCCAAATGCCATGTTAGCTGTTTATATTTTTGAATATCAACCTTCACTGGCTCACTTTCTCAGAAATGAGAAAACTTGGAGGCAATCTGAGACTTGGGCAGAAAGGGGCAGCATTCCAGAGAGTTGAGCGCTGGCTGGAAATGCCATGATTCCCATGTCAGTGTGCCATGTAGGCTGACCCCATCAGCAAAGCAGGCTTCCCGCCAAGGAATGCGTTACACACCAAATCAGTGAAGGCTGCATCCCAGCTTTTCTGCAAGTTGCTAATGAGCAGCGAGCATATCCAAAGCCTCAATCTAGGAAGAAGCACCCTGGAGCTCAGCCTAGGATTTGAATACAGGAGCTTTGCAGGACCATCAATAGTCAAGCAGGGAAAATACCCTATAACAGGAAAAGCTGAAGTTGATGTTTTACATGGAATGCCCTCACCGATGCTGTTTCAAAAGTTATATCGTAGAGAAGTAAGACCGGTCATCAACATCAAAACCACCCCGTAACAAGGAAAATTAATGGGCAATATTTCCCCTTGACCTTCCCTAGTAGGTGCTCAAACTTAAAGAAGAGGGAAAAGTCAACGGTTGGTAAGGCCCACCCCATCTCTAGCCCCCACCCTTTCATTTCATGAACCTCTTCTATGGTCCAAAGAATAATAAGAACCCCAAATATAGAAATCTGAAAGGAAAGAGAGAGGCAGGGGGAGAAAGGAAGCCTTTCCACTCATTCACTAACAGTGGCATGTCTCTCCCAATAAATTACAAAATAGGCATGGTGTTTCCAACTTCCACACTTTTATACATACAGGTCCTTCTGCTTGAGGCTCCTAACCCTTTCCCCAACTTTCTGCAGTTGAAATCTACCCCGTCTTTCAGTGCTCAGTTCAAATTCTTCTTTCTCCATGAAAACTTCCCCAAACCTACACACCCATCTGCTCAGCTGGAAGTGAGCCATACCCGCTTTCTGGTTTCATCCCCACCAATCTTCCATCACACTTGCTTGTACTTTTCTTATGGCACTGGTCACTTTCCACCTTGGGGATGGATTACTTCTGTCCATGTTTTCACTCCCCTATTGGACTGTGAGCTTTTTGTAGACAGGAACTACATCTCCCCCTTTGCATCCCTCCAGTCACCTAGCAAAGAATCTGGCATTTAGTGAGTACTGTTTAAATGTCTGTTGACTAAACCAGTGGATGCATGGACAAATGGAAAGAAGAAAGGAAGAGTAGGAGGGAGGGAAAGAATAATGTTACGCCTTGATTCCTGTGAAGTGAGTCAATTCTTGCCTCTGTCTACTAGTCATGAATTCTCTCCCTAGATCAGACTGGGCTCCACAGTACCTTTTTCTTCCTTATCATTCAGCATCGTAACCAACCTCATCCTCTTCCCCAAATGTGGCTGAATACTCAGGGATGCTGTTAAGCAAGAAGAGGCTTATCCAGGTCAGCTCCAGGCTCAGAGGAAATGTTTAGCTCTTTTTCCTCTATCCATAGAGGAGTACCGCAAACAGGTAATCTGGTTCCACTGTGGATCTCAAATGCCAGCTCCTGCATTTATTGAGAGTGACTTGTGATTTGTACTTTGCCACTCTACCTTTTGATGAGAACAGATGTTATTTGTTTCCAACTCCCAGACATCTGGAACTGAGGAAATTCCCAGTGCCCAGTTAATTACCATCGAACAAGCAGTGCCCATTAGAACTCTACTAAAAAGGTCTGTTTTTGCCCAGGCCTGATGAAGCAGGATCAGTTGCACCAGCAAGCAGAGCCACTGAAGTCAAAGCTGGCACAGTACACTAAGCCCTATCTGGGAAAGATTGCACACAAGGACTCCCTATGCATGGAATCACCTTCCCAACTGATAGAAGAAAATGAACTGACATTGAAACCCAGACAAAAGGGATAATGTGTTTGGACCGAGCTGGTTAGCTGTCTGCTCCTCGCCCTGATGACACCCGTAGGAGTGGAGGGAGAAGCCAGGAAGGAAAGAGGGCTGCGTTACTTTGCAACTTGAGTCTCCTGCCACAGACCAGTGAGGAAGTGGGGGGAGAAGTGGCTAACTCTAGTGTTTTTTCAAGAATAGAAGCACATTTATGAAACCAACAGATCCTTCTTGCTTCTCTGAATAAACAAGATCAAGAGCTGTAAAGAAAAAAACCAAAACAGACAAACAAAAATACAAGCAATCTCCTGTGCCAAAGGTAACAAATGCCCACATTCCAAGAGCATCTTCACATCTTGCCATATTGCTAAAAATGACTCCCAAATATGAATCAAAAGGAAAACACTACACCATGGCTCCCCTTTTGCTGTTCAGCAGGCGTGGGAAACTGTTAGCTCCACACTCATAAGAGCTTCAACCAAGAGAGGCATTCAGCAGTTTTAGGGTGGTTTTTTTTTTTTTTTTTTTTTTTTTTTAAGGCCTTTAAAGAGCTGATGTATACAACAAGACTCACAGCCTTGTTGAATGCTAATGACAGCCCAGCCCTCCTGGGAGAGTGACACAGTTTGTCTATCGCCCGTCACTCCCAAGAGAGCCAATGAGCACCACATAAGCCAGGAGCTTCACAGGTCTGATCCTGAGTTGACTGCTCACAAAAATTCCCAACAACCTACTCCCAAATTTGTAGCCCAGATAGTCCATGGAAGGGAAAGGGAGAGCAGACACGTTTTATAGAATTGTCGGTGCCTGGAAAGAGAGTCCACATAGGCAATTGTAACACTCACTGCGTCCAGAGGTGTAGAACCTGAGCCAGCCATCCATTAAAGGAGTATGAGACGCCCTGCAAAGAATCCAGATCTGAGGTTACACAGACCTAGGTCCTACTCCTGGCTCTGCCACTTGCTACATTTATGACTTCACCTAGGGGTGATATTCAAATATGTAATAACCAATGCAGCATGGTCATGTGGCAGACACTGCTGTGTGTTCACTAAAACCCACCTCCCTTTCTTCCAAGGAAACGAGCTAGACTACATTTCCCAGCTTTCCTTGCAGTCAGGGGCTGCTACGTGGCTGATTCTGTGAATAAAATGTGGTGGAAATTACATAATCCATATCTAGTCCTGGCCCATGGGCACCTCCATGCTCTCTCCATGTTCTCTCTCTCCCCGTATCTGCCGATTATATGCAAGGGGTCACACAGAAGGCGACATGGCCCAAGCCTGTGTCCTTGGATGGAAAGAAGACTGCAGGCCCATAAGGAACTTCCACATTGCTTGTTGGGTAAGTGAGTGATATTTTCATTGTACTGGTTAAAGCCACTGGTTTGGAAGTTGGCATTAAAGTTAACTGTCCTTACTCTACCTATATTAGGCACCAACCAATCAGAAGGACTCTGGCTATTCTGCTGCATCAGTGCAACAGGGATATACTAGTGAGATATCACCCCCAACTTGCTTTTGAATCTGTTTCCTCATTGATACAATGAGCACATTACTGTCTGCTCAACAAGGATGCTGTGAAGATTGAATGGAATCTTGTACAGTCACCCACCGCATAATGACATTTGGTCAATGACAGAACACATGTACAATGGTGGTCCTGTAAGATCACAATGGAGCCCAAAAATTCCTATTGCCTAGTAACATCAGAGCCATCCTCATGTCACAGCACAATGCATTCCTCAGGTGTTTGTGCTGATGCTGATGTAAACAAACCTACTGCATTGCTGGTAATAAAAAAGTATAGAACATACAATTATGTACAATACATAATCACTGATAATGACAATCAACATCTATGTTACTGGTTTATGTATTTACTATATTATATTTTTACTATTATTTTAGAATATATTCCTTCTACTTAATTTTTTTTAAGTTAACTGTAAAACAGCCTCAGGTAGGTCCTTCCTGAGATATTCCAGAAAAAGGCATTATTATCATAGGAGATGACAGCTTTATGCATGTTATTGCCCACTGGGACAAGATGTGGAGGTGGAAGACAGTGATATTGATGATCCTGACTCTGTAGGCCTAAGCTAGTGTGTGTGTGTGTGTGTGCGTGTGTGTGTGTGTGTGTGTGTGTGTTAGTTTTTAAGCCTTTATAAGGCCTTTTGAATGCTTTGTAAGGCTTAAAAGCTAAGATACACATACACACATTATTAGGCAATATTATCATTGTGCAAACTTTATGTTTATCTAAACATGACTGTATAGATAAAGCTTCTAGCACAATCCTTGGCTCATGGTTGACTTTACTGGATGAGCCTCACTGAGTTCCTTCTCATCCATGTTTCTCAGGCTCTTCATTTGTAAATGCAGATTATTCCAATCACACCCTTCCAACTTCATAGGCAAGTTGGGAGGGAGACTATGACAGCCTCAATTTCTCTTCCTACTTTACTTCTCCAACCACAGTCATTCTGCCCACAAGGAAAGCGGCCCCCCCAGTGAGTCCTGCTGTCATTTTAAAACAACTTTATGGAAATGCTCCCTCCTGGGTAAATGTATGTGGTTAAAGGAGGCTGAGATAGTAATAGAAGTGCATTCTCTTTAGTGCCAGATGGAAATACAATGAGCCCAGTCATACAGATGGGCCCCTATACCCTTTGAACGGACAAAAATACACACATTACCAGGTTTGGGTCCTGAGAACACACCTATAATCTTGAAAGTCAATACCCAGCTGTGATTAGATGTTACAAAGATTTAAGGGTTTTGAGTTTGATGTAACACAGTCCTCAAGATCAGACCACATAGAGTCAATTCCTATCCCAACACATGCTGACTGAGTGACCCCAGATACATGATTTAATGTTTCTGTGTCTCAATTTTATAATAGAAAAAGGGGATAATAATAGCATATCTCAGTTTGTTGCTGTGAAGATAAAGTGAGATAATTTGTGCATAGCATTTAGCATGGTACCTGGCATGTAATAAAACTCAATAAATGCTAGTTATTAATATCTATTTGGCACAAACCAGAAAAACTTTTCAGCAAGTTAAGGAGATCCCTATTTCTCTAAGCGAGTCCCTAAAAACGTCGTCAATCTGTCTCTGTCAGGCGTTTTTCTATTTAATGACTCTAAAGAGACAGAAAAGCTTTAATCAATGCCCGGAAGTAAAATGCTAAGAAATTATATGCACAGTTACGAAAAAAAAATCAAAGATGTTTCCCACACATTGTTCAGCAGACAAAAACATATTGACATGCTGTTCCTGCAAGGAAATGGACTGAGTTTTCTAGATAATGTTTGAGCAATTCATCCTTCCCACAACTGTCCTCCACTTTCCAGGCAAATAATACCTCCAGCCAAATAAGGAGTTCATTCCCTCAAGTTCCTACCACAGCTCCCTGGCAGAACCATGCTCCCTCACCTTACCCCTACACACAGCACACGTCCTGGGTCTGGCACAAGCTCAAAACAACTTTCAGTTATGAAAAAGGATCTAAACCACAGTTCCTTCTTAAAAAACCAGAAAGATGATGAGAAACAGTGGGAACATCCTTCATGTAAAAATCTTACCACTCCCCAAAGCACATTTGGGAGTTCCAACTCTTCAAAAAGCCAAAAAACAGGAAAGTGACTGATTTATTAGGCAGTCTGGGGCTCATACTGAAAATTTTTTGACATATCTTCAAAGTATAAAGAGAAGGCAAGGTATTCTGTCAACTTAACCAAGTCATGTCCTTCTTTAGGCCTCTGGTTACCTTTCTTGTAGATAAAATGCTAAGGGTCCGACCAGAACAGAGGATGCCCATGCTTCATTTTAAGTCTGTCCACTGCAGCTCCCTTTAGGCAAGATGTACAGTCTATACCTCTCTACAGGTTATAACTGTGCCCTGTTCTATCATAACAAACCCATACCACCCATTTACATTGCCTGCCTAGCATTTGAGTTTGTGGACCCTAGAATAGAGGGTCTCAAGCCATTCTTCCTACTTTGTCAGCTTATGAGTCTAAAAAAAATCTATGACGTGAGAAGCCTATACTAAATCCTTTCCTCAGTTTTCCCAGTTTCTGAAAGGTACTATGAAGCTTGGCCTTCATTCTCTGCGAACAGACACTGATGTTAACAAAGGGGCTATAAGATGCGTGAGGGATTTTGTTCCTTTTTGTCCACGTGTCCAAATGTTAGCAAGATGCTTTACAGTCAGACCACATCTATTTTTTTTTCTACCATTTCCAGAGGCTTCTTATAAGTGATTGTCAGCCTTTAAAAATTTCCAGGTTTGAGCCCAACATGGTGGCTCATGCCCCTAATCCCAATGCTTTGTTAGGCAGAGGCAGGACAATGGCTTGAGGCCAGGAGTTTGATATCAGCCTGGGTAACATAGCAAGACCTCATTTCTACCAATAAGTAAATAAATAAATAAATAAATAAATAAATAAATAAATAAAGTAAAATAAAATAAAAATTTCCAGGCTTTCTCAATTGCACTGTCAAGTTCCAAGATGACCCTTGGAACATAAAATTTTCATATGAGCCTCATGCTCATTGGAACATGATTCCCCTGCCTTGCATTAGGCTTTTCAAAGAATTGGTCTTCATGTTTGTACTTTGTGGATTCATAGAGATTTAGATGAAGGATGCTTTTCTCTTGCTTCTCAGCTCCTCTCTGCTTTGCTAGGTTACATAGTAGATTCTCCGTTTTGGAATTGAAAGTAGTTTTCACTCTGTGCCAGACTCTGTGTATGTGCATTTGTATATCTATACGTGAGACACAGGAGAAAGCACAGTATTTTTTTAGAAGAATGTCAGGTCCAGGTGGCTACAGTTCACTGGTATCTGTGCTTCCTGTCCAGAGGGACCTCATTCCAGAAGTCTTAAATGCAGAAATGTTCTCCTCCATCCACTAAAGTTGGAAAAGCACTAGCCTGAGTCAGTTCTTAACATTAACAACCACACATTATTTTTTAAGCTTTATTGATATATAATTTTCATACCATAACAGTGACCCACTTAAAAGGTACTATTCAATGGTTTTTAGTTGATTCGCAGAGCTGTGCACTCATTACCACAATCTAATTTTAGAACATTTTCATCACTCCCAAAAGAAACCCTGTACCCACTAGCAGTCGTTCCCTATTTCCCATCCCCACACTCAGGCCCAGCCCTAGGCAACCTCTAATCTACTTTCTGTCTCTATAGACTTCTCTGTTCATATAGATCAAATGATACAATATTTTGTGTCTGACTTCTTTCACTTAGTATAATGTTTTCAAGATTTATCCATGTTGCAGCATGTGCTGGTATTTTGTTCCTTTTTATGGCTGAATAAATACATCATTCCATAGACATACCATATTTTGTTTATTCATTCATCAGTTGATAGACATTTCGATTTTCACTTTTTGCCTATTATAAATGATATTGCTATAACCATTTGTGTACAGGTTTTTGTGTAGATATGTGTTTTCAATTATCTTGGGCATATATATACACACAAATATATATATAAAATCTATATACATGTATATACAGGTACAAAATATACATATATGTGTGTGTATATTATATATAAAATCTCCAAGAATGGATATATATGTGTACATATACACAAAATGTACATGTGTGTGTGTATATATAATCTCCAAGAATGTGTGTATATATATATATATATATTCCTAGAATTGAAATTACTTGGTCACATGGTAACTTTATGCTTAAAATTTTGAGGAACTCCCAAAATGTTTTCCACAGTGATGGCACCATTTTACATTTTGCTATGATCTGAATGTTTATTTTGCTCCAAAATTCATATGTTGAAATCTAATCACCAAGCTGATGTCTTTAGAAGGTGGGGCCCTAGGGAGGTGGATAGGTCATGAGGCCTTTGTCCTCATGAGTGGAATTACAGCCTTTTTATAAAGAGGGCTCAGGGAGCTAGTTAGCCCCTTTTACCATATGAGGACACAGCAAGAAGTCAGGCGTCTGCAACCCAGAAGAGAGACTTCACCAGACAGAACCCCACCAAGCTGGCACCCTGATCTTGGACTTCCCACCATCCAAAACTGCGAGAAAGTTCTATTGTTTACAACCTACCCAGTTTTGTGTATTTTGTTATGGCAGCCAAGATGAACTAAGGCACATTCCCTTCAGCAGTGTATGAGGATTCCAACTTGTCCATATGCTCACCAACACTCAATATCCTAGTGGGTGTGAAGCCATATCTCATTGTGGTTTTGATTTACATTTCCCAAATGGCTAATTATGTCCAGCATCTTTTCATGTGGTTATTGAACATTTGTATATCTTCTTCAGAGAATTTGCCTATTGAGATGTTTTGCCTATTTTTCAGTTACATCATTTATCATCTTTACTATTGAATTATGAGTTTTTATAAATTCTGGATATTAACCCCTTACCAGATAAATGACTCCCAAATATTTTCCCCAATTCACCGGATTATCATTTCAAGAGAATACTCATTTAATAATATCCTTTGATATACAAAATTTTAAATTTGATCAAATCCAATTCATCCATTTTTTTTGTCACTGTGCTTTTGGTATCATACCTAAGGGGCCTTTGCCTAACCTAAAGTCACAAAGATTTAGGTTTGTCTTCTTCTAAGAGTTTTATGATTTTAACTCTTATATTTAGTTCTATTATCCATTTTACGTTAGTTTTTGTGGATAGAGTGAGATGGGGGACACCTTTATTCTTAACATGTAGATATCCAGTTGTTCTAGCACCATGTGTTAAAAGACTATTCTTTTCCCCCTTTAAATTGTTTTAGCATGCTTATCAAAATAAAATTGACCATAAATGTAAGGACTTAATTCTGGACTCTCAATTCTATTCTATTGACCAATGTGTCTATCTTCATTCCTGTATCACACTGCCTGTATCACACTGCCTTAATTACTGTAGCTTCATATTACATTTTCAGATCAAAAAAAAGTAAGTTACCTATCTTGTTTTTGTTTTTCAAGATTATTTGGCTGGCCTGTATACCTTAAATTTCCATAAGAATTTTAAGATAAGCTTGTCAAGTTCTGTGTAAAAACCAGCTGGGATTTTGATAAAGATATCTGAAGTATTGCCAGCTTAACAATATTAAGTCTTGCAGTCCATGAACATGAGATGTCTTCCCATTTATTTAGGTCTTCTATAACTTTTCAACAAGTTTTAGAGTACAAGTTCTGCACTATTTTCTTAATTTCTTCCTAAGCGTTTTATTCTTTTGATTCTATTATACATGATTTTATAGTTTTCAGATTGCCCACTGATAGTGATAGAAATATAATTTGTTTTTCTATATTGATCTTGTATCCTGTAACCTCACTGAACTCACTTACTAGTTCTGATTTTTAGTGGATTCCCTAGGATACATGATTTTGTCATCTGCAAACAGAGATAGCTTTACTTTCTTTAAAACCTCTGGTATAATATTAAATAGGAGTGATGACAGCAGATATGCTTCTATTGTTCCTTTTATTGAATGATCTTAGTGGTCATTCAGTCTTTGACCATTAAGTATGTTGTTAGTCGGGGGGTTTTTTGTAGATGTTCTTCATCAGGTTGTTGAAGTTCTCTTCGATTCCTAGTTTATTGAGTGTTTTCATTTAGAAAGGGTAGATTTTGTCACATGCTTTTTCTGCATCTTTCGAGCTGATCATGTGGTTTTTATACTTCATCAATATTTTATGTGTAACATTAATTTTTAGATGTTAAACCAACCATGAATTCTTGGAATAAATCCCACTCATTCTGGTGCATGGTCCTGATTATTTGTTGCTGAATTCAGTTTGCTACTGCTTTGTTGCAGATTCTTGTTTCTATATTCATAGGAGATATTGGTCTGAGGTTTTCTTTCATTATGACATTTTTGTCTGGTTTTGATACCAGGGTAACACTGGCTTCATAAAATGAGTTGACAAATGTTCCTTTCTCTTCTATCTTTCAGAAGAGTTTATGAAGAACTGGTATTGATTCTTCCTTAAATGTTTAGTAGAAATTACCCAGAAAAGCCATTTGGACCTGGGTTTTTCTTTGGGAGAATTTTTAAAATCACAAATCAACCTCTTTACTTGTTAAGAGGCCTATTTATATGTTCTATTTCTTCTGTTGTTCACTTTGGTAGTTTGCGTCAGTCTAAGAATTGGTCCATTTTATCTAAGTTGCCTAATAATTTTTTGGTATATCATTTTATTATACTCCTTCTTTATTTCTAAGGTCAGTTGCAATGTCCTGCCTTTCATCCCTAATTTTCATAATTTGAGTATTCTTTTTTTTATTGAGACAGAATCTCGCTCTGTCGCCCAGGCTGGAGTGCCGTGGCGCTATCTCAGCTCACTGCAAACTCCGCCTCCCGGGTTCACACCATTCTGCTTCAGCCTCCCAAGTAGCGGGGACTACAGGCACCTGCCACCACGCCCAGCTAATTTTTTGTATTTTTAGTAGAGATGGGGTTTCAATGTGTTAGCCAGGATGGTCTCGATCTCCTGACTTCGTGATCCGTCCGCCTCAGCCTCCAAAGTGCTGGGATTACAGGCATGAGCACTGCGCCCAGCCAATAATTTGAGTATTCTTTTTGCCTTTGTCTGTCTATCTAAAGTTCTGTCCATTTTATTGACCTTTACAAAGAACCAACTTTTGGTAGTGTTGATCTTCTGTATTGGCTTTCTATTCTCCATTTATTTCAGTGCTAATCCTTACCTTTCTTCTGCTTGCTTTAGGTTTAGTTTGCTCTTCTTTTTACAGTTTCTTAAGGTTGAAGTCTCCTGTAATCTATAATAAATTACTACAAATCCAATGACTTAAAACAACAGAAACTTATTCTCTTAACAATTCTGGAGGCCAGAAGTCCAAAATCAGTCTTACTTGAAACAAAATCAAGGTGTCAGCAGGGCTATACTTCTTTTGAGGCTCTAGAGGAGAAGAATCTGTTCCTTGCTTCTCCTACCTCCTGGTGGCTGCCAGCATTCCTTGATTTGTGTCTGCATCACTCCAAAATCAGCCTTTATTTTCATATGTGTGTAACCTTCCTCTGCTTCTCTCTCAGGAGGTTACTGATGATCAAATTTAGGGCCCATCTGAATAATCCAGGATAAACCCATCATCTCAAAACCTTAACTAATTCACATTTGCAAAGACTCTTTTTTCAAATAAAATATTTACTAGTTCCAGGGATTGTAACATGGATATCTTTTGGAGAACCTTTTGTCAACCTATCACAGGTTATTAAGATATTTTTTCTTTTTCAATATAGACATTTATAGTTATACATTTCCCTTTAAATACTACTTTATCTGCATAAGTTTTGTATGCTGCATTTTCATTTTCATTCATCTCAATATAGTTTGTAATTTCCCTTTTAATTTCTTCTTCTATCCCTCGGTTATTTAGCAGTATGTTATCTAATATCCATGTATTTTTGAATTTTCTAGATTTCCTGCTGTTAATGGTTCTAATTACATTTCATGTGGCCAGAGAATGTACTTCGTTCATTTCAGAGGATGAGTTCAATCCTTTGAAATTTATTCAGGATTGTTTTATGGCCTAGGGTATGGTCTATTCTGGATAATTTTCCATATATGCTTGAAAAAAAATGTATATTCTGCTGTTATTAAATGGAGTGAATTATAAGTGTCTATTAGGTCTAATTGGTTTATACTTTTGTTCAAATCCTCTATGTCATCATTAGTACATCTGCCTAATTGTTCTACCCATTATTTCAAGAAAGTATGGAAGTCTCCAAGTATTAAGGTTGAATTATCTATTTCTCCCTTAAATTTTTCCATTTTTGCTTTAGGTATTTTAGGGGTCTGTGGTTAAGGGGCATATGTGTTTATAATTTCTGTATCTTCCTTATGGATTGATCCTTTTATCATTATAAAATTTTGCTCTTTATCTCTAGTAATCCTTTTGTGTTTTAATGTCAATTTTGTCTGATATTAAATATAGCCACTCCAGATCTCTTACAATCACTGTTTGTATGCTGTATCTTTCTTCATCCTTTCTCTTTCTAATTATTTATATCTTTGAACCAAAAGTGTGTCTCCTGTAGACAATGTGTAGTTGCATCTTGTGTTTTCATCCAATCTGATAATCTCTACATTCTAATTGGATCATTTAATCCATTCATATTTAATGTTAATATTAATATAGTTGAGTTTATATCTGAAATTTTACTTTTTGTTTTCTATATCTCATATGTTTTTTATTCCTTGTTTCCTCCTTTACTGCTTTCTTGTGCATTAGGTCAGTATTTTCTTGTACAACATTTTAATTTCCTTAATAATTTTTAACATTTCTTTTTTTCCAGCTTTACTAAAGTATAATTTACCAATAAAAATTATATATATTTACAGTGTATGATGTGATGCTTTGATATATGAATACATTGTAAAGTGATTCAATCAAGTTAACACATTCATCACCTCACATACTTATCTTTTTTGTGATGAGAACATTTAGAATATCTTTAACTCTACTTCTTATTTTCTTAGTGTTTGGTCTGAAGCTTACAATATACCTCTTGACTCATCCAAGTCCATTAACTTAATTCTAGTGAAATACAGAAAATTTAGTCCTATATAATTTTATTCCCTCCTCCATATTTTTGTACCTCTTGTTAATATATATTACATTTCTATATGTTATAAGCTCAGCAGCACAATCATTTGCATATTGTTTTATGCAATTCCTTTCTAAATCAGTTAAGAGAAGAAAGGAGGAGAAATATACAAAGACTTTTTTTTATAATGGCTTATATAATTACCTTTAGTGGTGCTCTTTGTCTCTTCTGTGAATTTGAATTACTGTCCTGTGTGACTCACATTCAGTCTGAAGAACAATCTGTAGTATTTCTTGTAAGGTAGACCTGATAACAACAAATTCTGTTTTTGTTTTTCTGGTAATGACTTTATTTTATATTCATTTTATCTTCAACTATTCTTTTGAAGAATAGTTTTGCTGTGTAATGATTCTTGGTTAACTTTTTTTTTCTTTCGGACTTTGAATATATCATCCCACTGCCTTTTGTCCTCCATTGTTTCTGATGAGAATTCAGCTGCTAATCTTATCAGTATTCTCTTGTAGGTGATAAGTGGTCTTTCTGTTACTGCTTCCAAGATTTTCTCTCTCTTTAGCTCTCAAAATTTCAACTATGATGTGTCTGGACATGGCTTTCTTTGTTTTTATCCTATACGAACCTTGTTGAGTTTCTTGGATATAAAGATTAATATTCTTTCTCAAATTTGGGGAGTATTTGGCTATTATTTCTTCATATATTTGTTGGCTTCTTTCTTCTTTAATTCAAGTATTCCCATTATACATAACATTGCTGTATTTAATGGTGTTCCATGTTTTTCTAAAGCTCTGCATATTTTTATTCAGTCTTTTTTTCAGACATTGTAATCTCTATTGATCTATATTCAAATTTGCTGATACTTTCTTCTGCCAACTCAAATATATTTTTAAGTGCCCCAGTGATTTTTTCTTTTCATTTCTTATACTTTTCAAGTGCAGAATTTCCACTTAATTATTTTCATAACTTCTATCTTTTTATTGGTATTACCTATTTGTAAGACATTTTCACAATGCCTTTAATTTTTTCAGCATAGTTTCCTTCAGTTCTTTGAACAAATACGTAATAGCTACTTTGCTGTCTTTTTCTGGTAAGTCTCACATCTAGGTCCCCTGAAAGACAATTTCTATGATCTGCTTTGATGCCTCTTAAATTTCTGTTGAAAATCAGACATTTTAGATACTATATTTTTGCCACTTTGAATACTGATTAATCCTCCACCCAAGGACTTCTTGTTGTTGCATTGTATACTTGTTCACTTTTTTACTGCATTGGATAGGCTACTTCAGTGAATTCCTTTTCCCCCAACAGTGTGTAGTCTCTAATATCACTTCTTGAAGGTGAAACCTTGGGCATGTGCACAATGTCCTGATTCTCCCTATCAAATTCCCTAGGATGATAGTGATTTTAGCAGAGCGCCTTTTAACTGTCTCTATTGTTTATCTCCCTGTTACAATTCTGGCTGGACTGCCCGATTGGTTTCACCTTCAGCTGTTAGCCTCCACTAGTTGCTACCTGATTGCTCTATTGTTTTCAACAGTGCCTTTAGGCATAAATCGTTCCACAGTCTGATCCAATTAAATTTGGGTTTGAGGTTTTTTTTGGCAGGGATTTTCTTTAAGGCCAGTTTTTGAGGCTTTCTTTGACCATAGGAAATGTCTCTTTCTCTGATTATGTCTGTTAAACTACAGTAAGTCCTCATTTAACATCATCAATAGATTCTTGGAAACTGACTTTAAGCAAAATATAACATATAACAAAACCTGTTTTTTTCCTCATCAGTGTTATTGCAAAACAACATTGAAGGAAATGACGTTATTTGAGGACCTGCCTGATTTGCTTAAACTCACAGTTTCTAAGAACCTATCAACAGCATTACTGTGTTGATAGGAGAACTTACTGTGCTAGGTCGTCTAGCTGGCCTACGCTGTTTTATTGCTATTATGGAGCTACTAGCCTCCTCTTAAATGCTCAGAAATTGTTTTTATGCTTGGATCTCCTCATACTCCATTCCAAATAAAGTCAAAACTACAAATCTGTGTTCCTACAGGCTGCCCCTATCCTTGGGCAGAGTTGTGAGTAGGAATAGCAGCCTACTTCTTTCTCTCAGAGTGACATCCCTGCTGTACGAATGGGGTGCTGGGTGGAGATGGTAGTCACTGATCCTCTTGAATTGTCTCTCCTGTTATGAAACCTCCACCCTACATGTGAGCCAGGGATGGGGGCAATCAGGGCCTAGTATTCTCAACATAGGGTAAAGTTTCCACCCTGTAAGTAGGGGCAGCCCCAGACCACTCAACCATGCTCTACAACACAGAACTGGGAGACATGAGAAATCCCGGTGGCCTGGCCCTTCTGGGAGAAAAATATAGCCCTAGAGTGGAAGCTGCGGGAAAGGAGCATCCCATCTTCTTGTTCATATCTGTCCAGAGAAGAGCTTCTGTTTTATTGAGCTGGAATTGAAGGTGGAAGGGCGATCATGGCTCAAATGTCCCAGACTCTTGTTATTACTAAAATTTAGTAGATTTTCTTGAGTAAGTGTTTCTTCATTTTATGTATACCCTCAGGGCAATTTCCAGGGACTTTAAATGAGTGTTTTTTAATAATTTTTACCAGTTATGTTGTTTCACTGGGCAAAGGACCCACAGAGCTCCTCACACTGCCATTCCAGCTCTTCCCTAACCCCTTGTGGTTTGCACTGCAAAAAGAGAGAGAATCATTTAGAGAACAGCTGGCTCTATTTATCAATGCTCTGTTTACTTCACTTTGACCATATTTTCTGAATTAAAAATAAGGGTGTGTGGTCTGGCAAGAACTTTGTGCTGCTTCCAGGTACAAGAGTCAAAATGGGTGGTAAACTTTGGAAATACTAGAATTTATGATTCATTTACATGGTTTCTAGAGAAAATAGATCAGAATATTTAAAACTGGGTTGTCCCATACAACCTGAGAATATTAAATTGCTAAAAACTCTGGTTATCCTGAAAAGTTCAAAGGGACTATTGGCTGCTACAAAGTCTTCTTTGAAAGGGGGCAGTTCTAAGTTACCTTCTCATCAACCATTTCAATTTGTGTTTGGTGCTTCTCCCAAGACAATCAATTTAATTCTAATGAGATTTCAACATGGAGAAAACTGGGCTCTAAACAAACAATACCTAACAGCCAAAACTAAGTGTTGCCACATAAGAACCATCCTCCAAGGCTGTAAACAGACTGTTTTGCTCCAACACTGGCTCAGTTACCACCTCAGCATTCAGAATCTAGAGAGTTTTCTAGATTTTAGCAGATTTCTCAGCTAAAGCCTAACTGTATGGATGTGACCAAAGGGAGTATGGCCTGCCAAAGGTGGGGGAATGTATAGAGCTGTCTCTGAGACTTCATTCCCATATTTTCCTAAAATCAAACTTTGAAGTCTCCAAGGAAATCCAGTTTTGAAATGATACACAGCACCCACCCCCTCAACCATCAGAGCAACATACCCTCCCTGGAAATATGCATCTGCCTAATTGCCTGAGATTGTGTCCAAACTGAATATTCATAATCTTCATGTTGTCACAAAGGCTATATTTTTAAACGTTTCCACTCCATATTTAAAACTCATTTTCTCTCCTTAAAAAGATCTATGGATTTTATTGGATCCAGTGTTATTTGAGACATCTGGCTAGCTGGGGACTGCATGGTCTAAGGTCTCCCGAGAGGGGAAAAGGGTGACAGAAATTACTGAAATCAGCGTTATTGCAAAGCATAACATTTGCTATCATAAAGTAAATCAACATGTCTTACGCATATATGTGTAACCACTTGCCATGATCTAAATGTCTGTATCCCTTCCCCAAATCCATATGTTGAAATCCTAACCCCTAAGGTGATGGTATTAGGAGGTAGGGCCTTTGGGAGGTGATAAGGCCATGAGGGTGGACCCTCATGAATGGGATTACTCTTCTTATGAAAGGAACCTCAGAAAGCTATCTTGTCTATTCTATCATGTGAAACAGAAAGGTGCCATCTATGAGCAAGAAATTGGGCCCTCACCAAACTTAGAATCTGCTATGCTTTGATTTTGGACTTCCCAGCCTCCAGAACTGTGAGGAAATAAGTGTCTGTTATTAATACACCACACAGTTTAAGGTATTTTGTTATAGCAGCCCAGACTAAGATATCATTTTTCAAAGATTGTGTTGGTTTGGTTAATAAGTTAAAAATCCATTAAGAGCATTCTTGAATGTCTTATTCTCCTTCATTGTGCATGGTCTCCATTAGTGGCACTGGGCTGACCACACCATCCACACAGCTGGGTCTCAGTTTCGGAATCAGTGAAGTGAGACAGGCTTACTACTCAGGTAGCCCATTCCTGATCCCACACTGCTGGGGAGTGGGGAAGGACAGGGTGGACAAGCAATCAGCATCCAATCCTAGACACCCAGGCAGCCTCTCACAACACCAGTAAAAGGCAGCACCAGGATTTGAGGCAAGTCCAAGTGACTCCAGACCCCGCCTGGCACCAAGTCTGCATGGCGGAGGGAAGGGTGATGTGGATCAGAATGCAGCCTTAGCAACCAGAATGCAGAGCACCATTTCAGAGCTTTGAGAAGCTTCCTGAATTTTCTCCTGTTTTCTCAAACTGGTGAAACTCCAAAGGCAAAGAGAAAGAGATAAGGAATTTGGGAAGCTTTTCTGCCCCAGGGAAGAATCAGCCTCAGTGACAGTTTGGTATTAACTAGCTCAGCCATGCACGGAGGCATAATTAGTTTCCCAGCCCATAGCTTCATTCCACTGGTCCCCCACACCCCAAGGGTTACACAATCTGTTTGAAATGAAAAGGAAAATAAAATCACCTCTCTCCTCAGTTGACCCACCGGCTATTGCTCCTGGCCGTGAGCAAAAAGTGAGACAGCCATCTGTCTGCTGAGGTAAAAAAAAGAATGGAATAGTCCTTTTAAATGACATTTTCAATTTTCTCCTATGTCTACTATGCTCTCTTCCACCCTACTGCCTAAATGTCTCTTTTTAAATTGAAAATATCAGAGAATAATAGGAAAAGAAAAATCATAGTTGTCTGAGGCTCCTGCTAATGGGCTGTGCTCGACAGGCAGTCTGAGGAGGAACTTTTGCTGCATCCGTTTCCCGCCTGGGGAAAGTGGAGAAGGGCCTGCAGTGCCAAACTCGGACCCACACCTGTGGGTGGGCGATCCCCATGGTGGCCAGCAGATAACTCGAGTGGAGGTCCAGGCTGCCCAGCTTGACACCTCGGTCATCTCCTCAAGTAATTTCCACAGGCAAGCAAGAAACACCCTCTTCTGACCTCGGGGTTGCCCTCTCTCAGCTCCCCCTCCTCACGGCAGACCTTTCCTCACACCTCTCTCCTGAGTGTGAACAGCAAGTCCTAACTTGCCAGGCCACCAGCCACTGCCAGCCTGAAGACACCCGGAGGTGGTGGAGTCCATTCTGAGGTTCCCACAGGCCTCGGGGTCAACAGGAGGCCTTCTGTTTCCACTTCAGAGGGAAAGCCAGACACCAACTTCCCTTTACCTCTGGAGTCCCCAAGCACTCTGTTTCCTTTCCTGAAAATGAAGCTATGCTTTCTCCTTTCTAGCGACTCTTCAAGTGTCAATTAAAATGACTTCAGTGCTGTCTCTCCTCTTGAAGCAGAAACGCCCTGTTTACCTGCATCTTTCCTGGCATTATTCTCTGCTTTTCGTGCAGTTTACTTTTTTTCTTCTGTACCCACTAGACTGTTTTAGTTTGAAAGTGACCACAAGTGACAGCTTTATTAAAATGAAGACATCGAGGGTCCCCTGAAGGCTTCAGGCTTCTCTCACCAGCTGATCCCTGGGAGAGCTCAGTGCAGAAAGCACACTGCACACATACGCGTGCACGCACACGCGTGCGCGCGCGCGCGCACACACACACACACACACACACCCCACTGAGCTTCAGCTTTCCTTTGATTAAATCTTGACACAGCAGTGTCAGCTATGAGGTGCTATGAGAGAGACCCCAGAAGCTTGAGCGTTCCTGTCCCTGACCCAAAGGGATAGCATAGAACAGCCTCTCAGAAGCCATCCCCAAAGCCAGAATGAAAGCCAGCTCTTCCGTCCCTAGGCTTCTCTTCCAGACAGCCTTAAAGCCAGAGGTCTGCATGTGAATCCTAGTACCACTTCTTACTGAGAGGTTTTAGGCAGGCTGGTTTATTATTCATGTATTCACTCAACAAACTCCTGCCTAGCCCCTACTGTATACCTGGCACTGTGTGACAAACTGGAAAACAGGAAAAACAGGACCCAGTCTCCGCCTTTAAGTAACCAACAGTCTAATGAGAAAAGCAGACTAATAATTACAGGATAGTATGGTTTTCTCATCTGTAAAATGGGGCTAATTATCTCACAGCCTTATTTCAAGGATTAAATAATATGAAGTGGGTTAAACAGTGCTAAATGCCTGGTACATGGCTGATAAATGTGAATTTTCTCTCTTTTTTCCTCTCCTTGACATAAAATCTCTGCCCTCCCTCTATCTGAATAATCACTCTGGTTTGAAGGACTGGAAAGAAGCTCTGTTCCCAGACACAGAGGCAGCATCAATAGGAGCTGTCATGCATGGCCTGGACCCAAAGTCAGGCCCTGGTCAGCAGGCCAGGGAGAGGAGACCCCATCCAAGGGAGACCCTGAAAAGCTACCCACCTCTTTGTCCCATAAGCACCTGGTTTCATCTGAGAACAAACAAATAAGGATTTTCCTTCCTGGTGCACAAGTTTCTCCTGAAGTTGAAGGAAGTAACTGGATGTACAGTAAAATTGTGTAGACTTCAAATCAGGATCCCTAGACCCTACCCAGGGCCTCCAGGACCCAGTAGAGGGTCCTCAGGGTATTCACCAAGTTGCATTGGGTCTTGGATCCTTCAGCAAACAGTTTGAGGGTGAGGATGCTGATGTTATTTGCAACTCTAACATGTTCTGATTCTAACTAGAGAGACTTTAGACAAGAACCTTCACCAGTGGGATATGATATAAGAACTGTAAAAGTAGGAAGGTTTACCCTTCTTTGTTGATAGATGAGGAAAGAGAAAGTGACTGCACTGAGCTGTGCAATACAATACTCAAAGTTTCCACTATTGATCAGAGTGAAAGAAGACATTTAATTTTCTGTTTACAAAAATCAATGCACTTTCTGTGTTTCTGAAGTAATTACAAACTTGAAAATACTTATGCCTATTTTGCTAAAAACAGCTGGCTCTTGCTGAAAAATAAGCAAAATTCACAATTGCTCCATTTTGGTAAATAAAATAATTATGTTTCTTGTTTCATTAAGGCAAATATCTTAACAAGTGACCAAAATAACCCGTTAATCAAGAAATAGTTTACTGCCTAGAAACTTTCAGAATGATTTGCTACAATTCTCTCTATTAAAGAGGCAAAATCATCCCTCAGTTTTCTGCTATCATTGGAATCTTTTTCAAAAGCACTTTAAATAGATAAGTGCTATAAAAAAGTATAGAGTGTACCTTCCCAATGTGAACTACATCTATCTCTGAATTGTAAAGAATGTATATCAAAATTATATCATGCAACAAAATGCACATTTTGTAGAGGGGGAAGAAAGAAAAGAGTAAATTGAATCTTCCTGACAATTGTCTTAAATCACACCTTCCTGCCTGCAATTGAAATTATAAGTCACATTGCTTTGAGTTAAATCAAATTCATCCTGGCAGGAAGATAGGCTGATGTGGCTTCAATTTGGTTTGAAAAGTGAGATAGAAGAAAAGGAAAAATCTGTCCTCAAGAAGACACTCTTCACCAAGGAGCTAGGAAATGAGACTAACCCAGCAGGTAACCGGACCCCCTGCATGACTCTTCCACCAGCCAAGGTTTCAACCAACACAGCACATTCCTGGCATTGTCTGCTGCCCACTGCAATGCCAAGTTTTTACAAAAGGTTTTACAAAACAAATATTTTTCCACAAACAAGGGCAGGCCCCCAGTCTGGAGGGCTCAGAACTTCAGAGCAGCGGTCAGTGACACTAAGATGCCCTGGAGCAGATCTTCCAAGACGTCTCAGCTGAGATGTGACCAGCATTAGTCTGGGCTCCCCTGGAGCCTAACTTATGACCATGTCAGGCTTGACTTATGTGGGTAAGTCCTAACTAATTCAATGAAATGGGGCTAAATCTTATATACTAGGTGTTACAACCAGAAAATATATTCCTGACCGTATTTTCTATGTGAGCTTCAACAAGCAAAAATAGAATGAAGGAAAGAGGGAATGAAAGAAGACTGAAAAAGGGAACATGTTGTTCCCAGTAGCTCCCACCTGATACACAGGGTGGGGGTGCTTGCCTGCACATCACTTCATTTGATCAGCACAGCAATCCTACAATGGTTAAGGAGCGATTTTCTTCATTTCTTTTTTCTTTTTTTTGAGACAGAATCTTGCTCTGTTGCCCAGGCTTGAGTACAATGGCGCAATCTCGGCTCACTGCAACCTCTGCCTCCCAGGTTCAAGCAATTCTCCCGCCACAGCCTCCTGAGTAGCCAGGATTACAGGCACCTGCCACCAGGCCCAGCTAATTTTTGTATTTTTTTTTTTTTTTAGTAGAGACGGGGGTTTCACCATGTTGCTCAGGTTAGTCTCAAACTCCTGACCTCATGATTTGCCCGCCTCGGCCTCCCAAAGCACTGGCATTATAGGCATGAGCCACAGCGCCTGGTCAATTGTCTTCATTTTTATGGTTGGGGAAACTGAGGCACTACAAGTGAAGAGACTTGCCCAAGGTCACCCAAACTGTAAACAGCAGCACTGATTCTCATGACTGCCTGCACACTGTTTTCCACCACACTAGCTGAGACACTCAGGCTTCATAACTAGCCCTCTCCAAATCTTTCTTACTCCACTCCCTTAAATCCTCCTCATTCTTCAGAGTTGTGTCATTAGTCCCTATTCCTCCGTGAAGTCTATTCTGACAATTCGCTCCTCTGGAATTCAATTTTAACCCTCATTACATGAGTTAGCTTGCAAAAGATCCTTAACTGTTTCTTGTTTTGTCTTCTCAGCCTGATTATGAGCTCTTCAAAGAAAAGGAGCGTGTCGCATATATTTTATCATCTCCCACCATGCCTGGCACAGTACCGAGCCCAAAAGAGGTGCCCAGGAAGCAGCCACAGAACAGCCTGCATTGATGCCTCTCTGCTCACCCCCTCTGGTAGCTCCCCAGTCTTTCCAGAGCATTCCGTCTGCAGTGGCCTTTGAGGCTGCACAACCAGCTTCCCAACCAGCCCCTCTCTGGCTTCTTCCCCTGCCCCCTTTTCCCACCATCACCCTGCTATAGCCACATTGGCCACTGTTTCTCAAACACACCAGGCACACTCCTGCCACAGGGGCTTTGCACTGGCTGTTTGCACCGCTTGGCACTCTCTTCCTCTAAACATACACATGGCGCACACCTCACCTTTTTCAAGTCTTTGCTTATAGCAGAGCCCCTGACCACCTCCTCATTTAATTGTAGTCCCTCATATTTTTGCCCTGATTCCGCTGATACATCCCCAGCACAGGTGTTCAATAAATGCTTGTTCAGTGAAGGAAGGGAAGAATCTGAGCACATACCAAAAGAAGGCAGGGGTACAGGCCACTGTCACACTCCCAGCCAACATTGAGGAGAGTGCGACTTCTCCCAACTCCTCACAGTGGTTTTATTTCCTCCCATTCCCACACCACAATAAACAATGCTAGCCTTGGTGTTCACCTCCTACAACTGCCCACATAGCGAGGGGCCCACCATTTCATACATTTAACTCCAAATATTCCATTCCCTCAATTAAACGGGAAGTTCCTGGAAGGCCTGGCCATGTCTGCTATTGACTTTGTGTAGACCAGTCCCCCTTTTATGGTCCCCTACCCCACCCCATGCCCTGAGCCTAGAGGACCCCCAAAATAAAGCTATGGCCTGAGTGAGTGGAGATGATCTTGTTCATGTTAAGTCTGCTCCTCGGAGAAAAAGTGATGCAGCTGGCTGTAAAACGCCATACCTAGAGTTTCTCTCAATCTTCCAGAGAGCTGAGCCCAGGTCAGCTCCTGGCACAGTCATCTTCCTACCTCTCCAGGAAAGGAGGCTGCCAAAATCATCACTTGGTAACCCACCTCAGGACTTCACTACCCTCAAAAAGTTTTCTTCCAGTCTCAACGTTTCTGCTAAAAGAAAGGATTCTCTTGATCAACATCAAAGGAGCAGAAAAACAAGAGGGCCCTTAGCCCCTTACTGAGGAGCTTAAGAGTGGTAATAGGCTTTTACCTGTTACTGGCTGCTAAACCTGGGATAAGCTCATTACAGTCACTGAGCCTCAATTTCTTCATCTGTGAAATGGGGATAATAACACCATCCCACAGGCCTGCTTATGAGGTTAAGATGAGGTGACAGGTGTAAAGTTTTCAGCACATCACAGGTGCTCAGCAAACATTAATTCTCTTCCTCTCCCCATTTCTTCTCCAGACAAATTCAGACCTATTTTTCTATAGTCCTTCCTCACTGGGTTTTTTTTTTTTTTCCTATTCTTGATTGATTGATCTCTTCTATGCACTTTCCATTGGATTCCTCTTCTAATATAAATCCCCAGGTTCTCACAAAATAAAAGGCCTGGCCCAATTATCGAGTTGGACATTCCATGTCATAATTCCCACATGTTATACCTTCTTCCATTTACTCTTAGAAACTAATGCAAATCAGAGGATCCACTTATTATTAAAAATGAGATTTGGAAGTAGAAGAAACCAAAATGTTAAAAGACTCACTTCTCCAAGCCCATGAACTGACAGGTCTGAAGCCTTCTCCAGACTCTCCCTTCCTCTTAACAGCTCCTTCTCTCCCATCAGGGAAATATGATGATTAATTAGACAAAGCCTGTCCCACTTGTTGTTGAAATCCTTTGAGGCAGGAACCATATAAACACAAAGCATCATAACTGCAATAAAGAGAAACCAGAAAACCCCTCTGCCTTGGGATGCCAACCAAGTCACAGCTAAATAAATCTGTAATGGAAGACCAAAAAGGATCTTCCACATGGATAATAGAAAATGTCACCAGCATAAACAGGAAGAGAGATTAGTTCAATAAAGGAATAAAGTTACATTTGTGGGTCTTGAGTAAGATTCTTGCTTACTTTTAACTTTCCAGCATATAACTCACAAGGTTATTAATATGGACTCCTACTGTTTTGGGCAAATAAACAGCTGCTGATGTTTTGTGCCCAAACCACTTTATTAGAGCTTTCCTTTACAGCAATTGTTTCTTCCTTTACAAATCCTGAGAGGCTCAGACAGCTGAAAACCAGAGAATGCCAAAGCGGAAGGAATAACAAAGAAGAGAGGAGGCAGCCTGTGTGGGAAGGGAAAATGGGGAAGGGGCTGTGGACCCTCACCTTCTTCTTTGTAACCTTCAAGCAAGTCAACATTCAAGAGCAGAGATCAAAGACTGGATGCAGCACGATCAGAAAGGCTATTTTAACCCCGGTGCTAGGAGTTAACACGGAGCAGAATTTACCACTGTGAGAAGCCTCGGATGACCAAAACTCCAGGTTTGCCCAGGGAATTGGGGGCTTCCCTGGACCTGGGACTTTCAGTCTTAAAACAGGAAAGCGTGAGGCACATCAGGATAAGCTGGTCACCCTGAAAGACATGTGACTATGCCAGGGCACAGGAAAGCACTCAGCCCGGTGCCTGGGACATTTTGGGTGCTCAAAAGTCGCAATGAATCTGAAAGAGCTCTAGCCTGCAGCTGGAACACTCTGCTTTTTTGACAAGGACCAGTTCCTGGAGGCCCCGCAGTGACCTAGGAGAAAAGGTTGTCCACAGCTTTGTGGTGCCGCTCCCTCACCCTCCTAGACCAAGGCCTTCCACTGCTGGCCACCCTACCCTCCAGGTTCCTTGTGGACACAAATGCAAACCAAACCCCTGCCTGGCCTCCCACTTGACCTGAGGCCTCTGAGCTTACACTCAAACACCATCTTTGATAAGATGATCTCCCATTCCTCTCTATGAGAAATGTTCATCCTCCTTTCTATTCCATAGAGAGCATTGGTTTTGTAGCCAGTTTCCCTTCTTGGCTCTACCACCCATCAGCCCTGTGACCTACCGTGGACAAACTCTCTAAGTCTTCATTTTCTTACCTCTAAAAACTCTACCTTACTATGTTGTGAAGATGAAAAGGAATCACTAATTTTAAAAATTACAATTTTATTTGTTCATTAAAATACATAAATCAAGTAATCATGGCTGGACAGCACCTGGGCCAGTCCCTGACATACTGGAGTACCGTAGCTGTCTTCCTCCAGTCCCTTGATACAATCAATCTTTAATTCTCTATATGCCTGTTGCTCTTAAAATAAATCTAGGGTTTGGCTAGGATTCTCATTTGTCACTTCAAATCTTTCCTTAGCTTTCTAATTCTCATATTCATTGGCCTAAGCAATTTTGGTACTGTTCTCCTAAATCTCCAGATGCCATTAGCACAACATTTATTAAGCCAAGCTTCGAATCCTGTCTTGCCAGAGTCCCTGAATTACCTTCCTGCTCCTCTGGGATCTCAATGGCCTTTAACTCCAAGTTCCCAGGGGACAGAGATGGATGCACAAGTCAGATTGGCGAAGCCCAACAAAGCACCAGAGCTTGTTAAGATGCAGCACTCAACAATCTTAATCAGGGAACTCTGCTCTGAGACTTAAACTCAGCACATTTGTAGAATGAACCTATTCATGCTAAAGAACTGGCCACAAGCCTCCTTTGTAGGCATCGTTTTTCATTGTTCTCACCTGTCCCAAGGTGAAGAGTGCATATGCCACTTCTCTGGATCTTCCCAAACACTGTATTTCTGTGAGCTCTTAAAGGATGGTGGCAATGGAAAGTAGCCCAGCGAAGTATGCCTGTTGGCTCTAAAAACATTTTAGCAGTGGCTCCATACGGGAAGCCACTCAATGTTTATTGTGGCTGGACACTCAGGGGTTTCCACTAGCATCATTAAGGACAGCTTCATCTCCCAAAAATAAACCTTCACAAAACTGAAATTGAATGTCAGGCAGTGAAAGAGAACTACGTCTCAGAACTGCATCCCCACTGGGATGATCTGTCTAGCAACATATTTTAATCCATAATCGTGTAGTCAGAAAAACCACCAAAGCTTAAATGTTCGTATAACCAGGAATCCTTTTGCTTAAAGTTCCAGTTGGCTGCACTGGAACAACAGGGGTCTATAAAAGGTATACAGATCCACAGAGAAGATTCCAGAACAGCAGTCATTCGCAATCACTGCCACAACATACCGTGCTGTGGAACAGTTGTGAGGTAATTAGTGAGTAACAATACTTTAAGTACCAAAGCTTATGAATGATTAGCTTTAACTCTAATAAATTAAAGGGATTTCAAGGTTGTTACATTCCCTTGCATACTAATATGCTTTCTCAAGTAGGAAAAGAAAGGGTGGAGTAAGAATGAATGCAATGTGTTAGGAGGTGCATCCTCCTAGCCCTGCCCTAGGGCACATGCCCTGTATGTAGGTATATGTGTGAGGAAGGGGGAAACCTCAAGGACCCCTGGACTCAAGCATTGCATTACAGATGGAGCTGACTCTAACACTAAAGGCAAGTGAGATTCAATAGCAACTGTAGGAGCCATGAAATGCCACATCCCTGCCAAATCCAAGGCGGAAGCTCTACCCTTCAAGAGACACTCCAGGCCAGCATAAACAGCATGGCCCGCCATTCATTGAAGGTGGATTAGCCACCAGTGGACCTCAGCCACTTTGCCTCTTGCTCCTGACTTGAGTGCCATCCAACCTGTATGGCCTCTGCCCTTCAGCTTCTTGCATAATTCCATCTCTCCCCAAAGCCCACCACATTGCCTTCTGATTACATCTATCACTCACATTCAGCTAGGTTTTTCCTCCAGGAGCTTTCTGTGTAACATCCCTCCAAGTGGACTGCTCAGCAATGTATTTCTCCACAGGACAGCCTGTCTGTCCCCATCTCCTAGATAAAACCCAGCTAACAAGAAGCCACGCTTGGCTTTCCACCACAAACCAAAGGAGACCCTCAAGCCCCAAATCAAGACAACAGCTTTATATTAGTCCATTTTGTATTGCTATAAAGGAGTACCTGAGGCTTGGTAAATTATAAAATTACAAATTTATATTTTGGCTCATAGTTCTGCAAGCTGTTCAAAGTCCAGCATCTGCTAGGCTCCTGGGAAGACCTCAGGAAGCTTACAATCATGGCAGAAGGTAACAGGGAAGCAGGTGTGTCACAGTGATAGAGGGGTGAGAGAGAGAGAGAAGAAAAGAAGAAGGAGAAGAAGAAGAAGGAGAAGAAGAAGAAGAGAAAAAGAAGAAAGAAGAAAGAAGAAAGAAGAAGAAGAAGAGGAAGAAGAAGAAGAAGAAGAAGAGGAAGAGGAGGAGGAGGAGGAGGAGGAGAAGGAGGAGGAGGAGGAGGAGCATCTAGGCTCTTTAAACAACCAGCTCTGGCATGAACAAATACAGCAAGAACTCATTCATTATCAGGAAGACAGCACCAAGCCATTCACAAAAACACCTCCCACTAGGCCCCACCTCAAACACTGGTGACCACATTTCAATACGAGATTTGGAGGGGACAAACATTCAAAGCATATCAAGGGCATTCAGCCATTCAAGTGAAATGAGGTCAGAAATCCTATACGATGGTAATGAAGACGCTCCAGTAACCCTGTATGTGACTCTGAATCCCATAAATACCTTTGGGAAAACATAGGCCAGCCTAACCCAAGTGGCTAAAGCCAACCTTCAAGGCCCTCATAAATGACAAAACCAGACTGTGGCTCTCTGACACTTTTCATTCTGAATTCTCCTTGAGATTCTCCACCAACCTACTTATCAAGGGCAAATAACAATTTATGTCAAGTGAGTGGGAAAGAATGTGGAATTCATTTATTTTACAGCCTACACACTTCTGGCTAAAAATGAAGATTCTTTGGTCATGGGGAAAAGTTGTGTCCTTTGGCAAGGCTTTTCTTCTTCATAAAGCTGTGGTTCTGAACTATTAACAAAGGTAATGAGGCTCAACTCCTAAGTCCTGCTATTGAACTCTTTCAAAATGTCAATCACTGTTACTAATATAATTTCACATGCAACAGTTCATTCCAGAGGACAAATAGCTTTACTATTTAAATGACACTCTTTCCTCAAATAAACTCCAAGCACTCAGCAAACATCATATCCTCTTTTTCACAAACGCTGCCAAGTCAAAGATCAGATGAGAAGGACACGAGCCAATTCTAAGTGACATCCAAAAGCTATAGGAGACAGAAAAACATCCAAGCCCAGGACATTTGCTGATTCTTAGGGACCATAAATGATTTGTAGTCATGGCGAACAACCTGCTGTTACCCACCTGGTATACGTTCATATGCACATAATATGACTAATAAACTTTCAGGAAACAAAATGCAGTTAATAACCCATTTCTCCATTGTTGGGATGATCTTGACTCAATGAAGTAAGATAATGGATTTAGAAATTAGTCACATAATGTAATACATTATTAATCATGGTATTCAGAAGGGTAAATAGATGTTACAAGAACACCACCCAGGAATTCAATTTCCTTTTAGATTTATTTACTCTCCTGAATTCTTTATACCACTATCATCCCTCACAAAAATATAACAGTCTGATCTTTCCTCTTTTCCTGAAACAGTTATTTTCAACTTTGTTTTCAAAAGAAGTAGAACCTTTTTTAAAAATGAAATATTTTATAGAACGACAAATAGAAAACAGAAGACAGTGGAGTTTTGTTGTTGCAGGGAGGGGAGGGAGTACCTACAGGCAGAGTCTGGGAGACTCCACTTAACCCTTTTAATTCTCAGGCCCCAGATCAAACCTTCTACAAGTTTAGGGCTCCTGGGGACACAGTTTGAAAACCACTGCCCTAAGACATCTATGTAAAACTAAAATTATGTATGTAATATATGATACAGGCAAAACATTTATTTATCAAAAAATACGTAAAATACACAAATCAGAAACACTGAGAGTCTTTTTTTCTTCTTCTTTGTAGAGATGGGGGGTCTCACCATATTGTCCAGGTTGGTCTTGAACTCCTGGGCTCAAGTGATCCTCCCACTTTGGCCTCCCAAAGTGCTGGGATTACAGGCATGAGCCACCACGCCTGGCCAAACACTGATAGTCTGAAAAAACAATGAGCAAGGACACAAATAGTCCCACAAGATAAAACAAACATCAGGGGTTGGGGAGGATATTAAGTTCTAGAATAATCAAAGGAGTACAAATCAAAAGAATAGAGCATTTGACAGGGATTCCATTTACTCAGAAAAATTTGAATGATAACACCCAATGCTGGCCAGGCTCCATGACATTGGTACAATAATACACTACTGGTGGCTGTAAAGAAAGGCTTTCCTTCTGAAAAAACAATCTTTTATAAAAATGTTCAGACTGTTTGAGTCAGTACTAATCCCACTTCTGGAAAGACATCCTTAAAAATAATCAAAAAACAGTGAGGTGAAGATGTTCATTTCTGCTCTAATTATAATAGCAAAACAAATGTCCAACAATAGGAAAGTGGTTGAATCAGTAATGGTATACTGATGACAGAATACTATTCAGTCATTAAAAATACAGTAAAAGTTCTCTTTAGAAACTCTCCATTTAATCAATTCTCCAGATTAACTATGCTTGCCACTCCCTCTGTAACAAACCCTATTTGTCTCTAGTACCACTGCCCACGGCTCCTGCAAATAGTTGAGTTGTACACTTACCAGCCGTCCAGTGGGTTTGTTCCCAAATGTGTTTACACTATTTGTACTTGTCACTGTAACAGCATAACCTAATCACGTATTACATGAACCAATGAAATATGACTGCTAAAAAGATGAGCATTGTTTCTAAGAAAATTACTTTAAGTTCTAAGTGCTTTGCAAAGCCTTTATAAAGGGTAGTCGGTTAAAGAAAAGCAATCAAATTACATGTGAGCAAAATCATTGCAAAAGATCAGACAAAAATCGTAACAATTTAGGCTACTACGCTGAGACTGCTTCATAAGCACCTTTAAGTTTTCAACGAATTTTAAAGAAAACAGAACTAGAAATCAAACTTTGTAAACAGGACATTATGGGAGTGGTTTCTGCAAGGAAGATGAACAGAACGCCAAATGGCAGATGCATTTCAAAGACAAAACTTTGACCTGATATCAAGAGTTTTGCAAATGAATGCACATTTTGGATAACATTAAAATAAAAATATTTAAGGCAAGTATGTAATATTTTCTTGTACTCTCCTCTTTAACCAGTTTTTCTATTAACTAACTGAAGCCCTGATCACATCGACTAAGAGGGATTCTTTGTCCTTTGAAAACAAGTCCACTATGACAGGGACCAAGAGTGCCCATACTCTTGTAGAGTGTCTTTAGTGTACAGTTCACCACAATAATCCCCAATCACTTTCCCAGTGCAGTGCCTGGCACACATTAGGTCTCCAACAGATAAATGTTGAACCAATAAACTATGTAGCAAATATGGAAAAAATAGCGCTTCATTAACAAAAAGGAAGTGAAAAAGCAGAATATAAAATTACATGTAAAACATGACTACACCTTCATTTTGAAATATGGAGGCAAATGAACAAAGCTAGAAGGAAATGCTCAAAATGCAAACTGATTTTTAGGGTAGAATGAATTATGGGCAGTTTTATGCATTTTTAAATATTTTCCTAAACATTGGCACATTCTTTTCCATATTCAGAAAGCTACTAAGAAAAGAAGAAAGCTATCTTTATTTTTGCGGAACTTCCAAAATAAGAACTGAATCAACATTTCCATTTCCTGCACTGTCCAACATTGAGAACTCCTTTAGCAAATTCCTGCTTCATCCACCTCACCATGTCAAGCCATCAGATCTTTCTACTCCTAAGATGGAGGGAACCTGACCCTTACTAACACTTACTTTGTGTTTCTAAACCCCCAGGATGCTTTTTTTAAAAACTCATAAGTTATCCACCCTCTCATTTAACATCTATTTGGTCAAAAAACTTCTCAAAACTGCAATTTACATTCCCAAGATATTCCCAGACACCATCTAATTAAATCATTCAATCAGAAAACAAATTAAAATGAAATATCACTGCAACTCCCAAGACGAAAATAAACTTTTCAGTCATGACTAGAACAGACCTCTGGGGTGATGCTCCAAAGCCTCTTCTAATTGTAAGTCCTGTGGAACATCCTGCAGAACATTTTGTGACATCTGCAGCTTCCAGGAGACTTTCCTTCTAAAGAAAAGAGGAGCCTGAACAAGACTCCAAAGCAAAACATCTTTCTTGGAGAGTGGTAACACTTTCATTAATGACTAACGTGGCCCTAGGCATCTGCACTCATCCATTCATCCACGCTTTCACCCCACAGCTACTTTCTGTATGATGTGCCAGGGACTGTCCTGCATGTTCAGCAAACATTAGTTAAGGGACTGGAACCTCTGCCTCTTGACATGAAACAAAGCAAAACCCAGAGCTTCCTGAGTTTATCTATAGCGTTTCCAAGTGGGAAGGCTGCTGACTCCCTCACCCCTCAGCCATCCTCTGAGGTCTCTTCCTCTGACACCCACTTCCACCATTGTTAACGGACTCCAAGGGACCCTGGGGCCCTCCTGGAAGACAGTTTAGTACGTGGCTAAGAACTTAGACTTCTGAAGCCACACTGGCTGAGCTTACATCCCTGTACTACCACATACCAGTGTGTGACCCTGGACAAATCATATACCCTCTCCCTGCCTCAGTTTCCATATCTGTAAAATGTAGCAAATATTACCTACTTCATAAGGTTGTGAAGATTAAATAAGTCGATACATGTAAAGTGTTTAGAATAGGGCCTGACACATCCTTAGGTGCTATGTAATTTTAGCTATTATTATTACCCCTTATTCCCTCCAGCTCAGCAAAGTAAACTGGATTGTTCTAAGGGCTATGCTGACTAGAGGGAACTTGACAGTGAGGTACACATAAACAGCTTGTACCATCAAGCACAAGAGCTTGATCTTATTGTCCTTTACCACCCGCTGCCTTCAGAGAGCTGCACTTGACCAGCCCCAAATTTTATAGGCCCTTTACCTCTGTTCCCTAAATCCCAGCTCAGGATGGCCCCAGCACCGCAAAGGGAGCAGTTGGTCATTGCTACACCATAATGGCACAGCCAACCTGGTAACCTCTGCCCCTGCCTGCCTCATTTCCAGTCTTTCCAAGTCACTGACCCTTCCTTACCTTCCCATAGGTTGCAGCTTTGGCCCTCTGTCTTGAGATTGTGGTTATTTCTGAATACCCACAGGGGTCATTGCATGTGTACAAGTGGAACAACACGTGTTTTAGGGACCCTGCCTCCTTTTTTTTAACCTATCTTCTCCAATTTTTCAGGTATAGATTTGAAAGTGCTGAACAACACATAGTTATAAAGTTTCTGGGGAGAAAAATCACAATGCTTCCTTTCAACTTCAACATTATGCTTGTTTCCATGTCAAACCTTAGAAATCATATGACATGGTCCACATTCCACATGACAGGCACCCACTCCGTGACAGGCTCAGGGGTTAATGGCATCCCCTGAGCACTACCTTGCTCACCTCCTGCCTGACCAGAAAGAAAAGCACAAGAGAATCATTTTCCAGGAACACACACACAGAATCTGTGAATGAAAATCTCAAAATCTGTCGGCAAACTAGAAATGTCAAAGTAACGTATGGCTTTGTGTCTCCCGGGGAACATTCTGAATCACCCTGGGGGAAACACTGTCCTTCTATTGCTGATTAATAGTCAATCAAGATCTGTTTGATGGAAAAGGACATGTAAGAAATAATAGCAACAGGCACCCACAGATAGGTAAATTGGTTTCCAAGCCCAGTGCCAGGTTGAGAGGCAGAGGCAGGTCTGAAGAAGAAGCTGTCTATGTCCCTCTTTTCTGGGAAGGTGCCGAAGCCATGGGCTTGTTTTGAAGTCATTAGTCAGGAAGCACTATGGGTGTGGATGCCTCTCCTGCACTCACCTGAACCTCCCTGAACCTTCTCCTCCTGGGAAGGAACTATTCTGGACACCCGGGGAAACACCAAATTCAGAGGGAGGAGCCATCTCTACCCTGGCAAGGGCAGCAGGTGCAAGGATTGAAATTCAGACATCCACGTGTAAACAAAAGGGAATGCTCCTGGCGGGGGGCGGGGGAGGAGGGGGAAGACTTCAGTTCAATTCCATTTTGCCAAGGTCTGCCATGCTCTGGCCCCTGAGCCTGGTGGGCCTGCTAGGTTTACAGGGGAACTAGGCTCGGCCCTGCCCTTAAGAAGCTCACATGCCTGGTAGAAAGCAGGGGGCGCAGGGAGGCGAAGAAGTGTGGACGTGAGCGCGTGTGTGTGTGCACACCCGGCACCAGTGCTCCTGGCCCGGAACTCCATCCCCTCCCTCTGACAGCTCATTGACCAGGTCTCCTCGGGAGAGGGCTCTGCAACCCCCACCCTCCCTTTGGACCTCCGCACTGGTCTGGAGCGCACCCAACCAGCGTAACCTTACACTTCAGACCCAACCCAGGTAGGTCCGTCTGCTCCGCCCCAGCTGCTCCCAGGGCCTAAGAGTGGAGCTACCGGAGGGATCGGCCTTCACCCGGTCCTGGGTGGCTCCGCGGGGAAGGCGCAGCCCAGGGCGTGTTCTTCCAGTCTTGGGCGGAGGCATCACCACAGTGGACAGAGCTCAAGCTCCAGCGCTACTTCCCGGCGTTGATACCTGCTCCTGGAGAGGGTCCTGGACCCGTGGGCTGTGGTGGGGGTAGGGACTGCTATAGGTTCAAGCGGCCCTCCTTGCTTTCCCCATCGCTTACCAACCGGATCATAGCAAGACTGAGGCTGGGGCTGAAACAACGCAATTTTCCTAGCCTCGCTTGTCCGGCAACCGGCGAGTCTTAACTGCCAATAGTCAGGGCCGCCGCGCGGGCATCTCGCCTGACGCCTACAATGGCCAAATAAGCTCGTTTGCCCGCGAGTTCCCTCTTGTACACACACATTCACACGCACACACACTCTGAGCCGGACTTGTGTGCGATCCCGAGAGTCTGCGAGCAACCAGCCCAGAGTCACACGCACATTTGGACACGTGCGCAGCGCGCCCCCACATCGCCAGCTAGCTGCACACATCCGCGCGTGCAGCCCTGCGCACACACTTGTGCCCAGGGGAAGCGCGCACGGCCGCAGACAGAGGGTCCCGCACGCAGGCAAGAGCTCACACTCAGGCCCCACGACTACCACGCATCTGCGGCCCCAGAGCCCCGCCGTGGCTGAGTTGATGCTCACCAGCCCCAGCGCACCCCGCGCCGCGCGGGGCACTCCCGGGCCTCATGGGCGACCCAAGTTTCCGGGGCGCCCGTACCTTGAATGTGCTGCTTGATGACATTCTCCAGGTGGTCCAGCCGCTCAATAATCTTCAGAGTGTCCCCTTTGTCTTCCTCCAGCTTCTTGTCGGGCGCCGGCTCCTGCCCCCGCACATACACACTGGCGATGTAGTTGGTGACCCAGCCCACGTAGAGCAGGCAGATGATGTTAGTCATGCCGCTCAGGATCACGCAAGTGGACACCAAAGTTTTGGTCTTCCTGGTGCACACCATTCTGGGCTCCTTCCTCCATATAGAGCTCCCGGGGGCCCTTCCTTGTCGAGCGCCCCGGACTCCCCCACGCTCACACCCCGTAGCACGTCCGGAGCCGCTGGGCACACCAGCACCTGAGTCCTGAGGTTCTCCAAAGCCCGGTCCGCTGCCGGTGAAGCCGCCGTGCCCAAGTTTGCAGCTCCTGCTGCTGGCCACCCGGAGAGACCTTGACAAAGGAAACCAGGTAGAATGTTTTCCAAATTAAAAATCCCTGAGCCCTTCCTAGAGGGGTCACGGGTAGCCGGCAGCCGCGCACCCAGATGTGTACGTCTGGGAAACTTTGCCACTGCCTGTGTCGGCGGCCACACCGCTTCCCATCGCCAGTGCCGGCTGCCTTGGCTGTCCGACCGGCGGGCGCTGCTAGGAGAACCGCGGCGGCGGCAGCGGCGGCTGGGAGAGCCGCGAAGAAGAGCGACCCGGCCCCCTCCGAGCGACAAGCGCCGCCACCAATCGTGCTCCGGCTCTGGAGAGGGGCAGGTGCTGAGCGGCAGCGGACCAACGGGGCGGGAGCGGGGGGCGGAGTCCAGCCCCCAGGCCCCACCTACTGGCCGCCCCTGGCTCCCGCCCCCAGGGACGCGCCCGGGCCTCCACCCGCGCCTTCACAGGCTGCCCCAGACCCGAAGCTCCCGGAGAGGGCGCGCTTCCAGTCCCAGCCCTTAGGTCGGCAGCTTCCTCCGTGAGGGGAATTCCATCTCTTGCTCTTGGGCAGGAATCTCCTGGTTTTGTGGGGGTCGCACGGGTCAGCTTATTTCATCCGCCCGGGGCTTCTCGCATTGGTGCCACCAGTCGACTCCTGGAATCTTTTCTTGGTTGCCAGGACCCTGAGAAGCCAAGGAAGTGCCAGCCCCAGGGGCATCCACTCCTTCCTTGGCCTCACTTGGGCCTCCACCCTGCCCTCCGCCCTTCAGCCACTGGCCTCCTGAGTGTGTCCAGACCTGGCCCTAAACCTGGCTGAAAGGAAACAACCCTCCGGGAATCTCCCAGAAGCAACATTGGTGACCTATTAGATGACTCTCTACCACTTCTTCCCCCACCCCCAACCCCTCCCTCCACCGCTTGCCCCAAATTTTGCCCCTATCTAGGTTTTTCTTTAAGTCTATACAGCTCCCAGGACATGGATGTTTCCTTTAAGCCCAGTTTTCATTCATGTGGGACCAGGGTCATCCAGTGCATAGAGAAACCCTGCAAGGAAATGCCGCTGGGGGGAATTAAGGTCTCCCTGAACTGTAAAGCCCTTCTACATGTTGTCTGTGATTGCTATCGGAGAGGGCGGTGGGAGAGAACTGTGAGCACAGGGGGAGGCCAGACGCAGAGGGTGATACTGCTGTGTTTGTTCTTAGTGCCAATGTTTACTCATATTATCCTCTTCTGCTGAACACCCCGTTCTCAGCACCTGAACAGAATTCCTTTAAACAAAGACTTTTTACAACACAGATTTCCTGCCTCTTCTCCATCTCTGAGTTGCTTTAATTTTTTGGCCTAAAAGCCAGGGAGGCAGCCTGCTGCATGCCCACTTCGTTGTGTGCCAGCCTTCCAACCAGTCACAGAAATACTCAGGGCAGCTCCTTCCTGGGATGTCTCTGGATTCAAATAACTGGCCCCACAAAAGAGGGAAGGCACAAAACCAAAGAAAGGGCACTTTATGGCCCCATCAGCCAAGGGCCCTTCTACCATCACTTTGCTTAAAAATCCTCCCCAAAGATGCTGTGAAAACAGATACCAACTAGGGACCCTGGAAGATTTCCCTTGATCCATAGCTGGAAGAGAGAACGGTGGGTGTGGGTTGAGGTGGCCTGGGGTATAGGAGGGGGAGAAGAATCGTCTGTATGGTATGTAGGAGATACATACGTGAGAGGAAAGAATGTACAAAATTTCTGAAAAAATCAAGGTAGAGAAATCTGCCTCCAGGAGGGAGTAAAACTTGTCTCTCCCTTTTTTCTCTTCCAGAGGTATAATCCAGCTCACAAATAAAGGATCTGAACTTTCTTCTGGTTGGATAGACTTACAAGCAATGCCCTTGAGTACAGGTTAAGGTGTAATCTTTCCTTCTGTTCTGCCGTGTCTCCCGGGAGGAGTCCTGGAAGTTCAGCCCTTCTTGGGATCTTCCTAAACCACCACAGGGCTAGAAAGAGGAGGCAATACTCATTCTTTTCACATTCTTAATGGAAAAAAATCCCAAGTTTAAAAAAAATGAGGGTCAAGAAGAAAACAAAGTGAATTGTGTGATCTTAAATTTTGTACAGCTGATCATCTAAGATAATGTGTAACTGTACAGGGTATGAATACAACAAAAGAAGAATGCTGAACAGGTTTTCCTCTCTGAAAAGTCACAGGGTTGAGCTTACCAGTTCAAAGTTTTCTCTGGAGGTGCAGGCAGACTCTAGGGTTCTAATCCTAGATCTACCATATATTAGTTATGAGAGCCTGGACACATTTTAAAAAGTCATTAGGGTTCAATTTCTCCCATGTATCAAATGTAGGTAGACAATACCTTACTGAGGACAGGTTGTGAAAATTAACTGAGAGAATGTTCCAGAAAGGGCTTTAATTAGTGCAGGACACATAGTGAGTGGTTAAGATCATGTGAGTTTCCTTCCAGATATGGTCACTCCCTTTCCAGGCCAGAGCTCAGCTCTGTGACCTCCATCCTGCTGTTTAGCAATACTTCGTTTCTTTACCTACCAGTATCAGCCCTCTCTCCCCTAATGGAAGCTAACAGAAACTAAAGCTATGAGTACCAAGGGGCTCATCTCATCGTGGCTAGCTGGGCTCCAGCACATTGGCTTTCTATTCATAATGTCTGTCTTCACCATCAGTAGTACAGTGATCTGCATAGGTTGATAAGATATTCAAAATCAAAGGCTGGTTTCTTCCAGGTACTGGTCACCCCCAGTACTCTCAACTTTCCACTCAAGACCCTTAATCCTTTGGTTACAAACAAAGGAACTGGGAAGGGGCATAAAGACTCTGCTCACAAAGATTTTGCAGAGTCACAGGTCAGAAAAAAGTCCCTTTGCAAGCTCCCTCGTAAACAATACCTGGGTAGAAATTCATAGCTTTAGTCCTGAATTCAGTTACTGTACATCCAATCCAACAAGTAATGGTTGTGCTCCTGAGGTTTTGTGTAAATGACCAGTTGTCCTAGACTGCCCACTTTGCTCCAGATATGTAGATCCAATCTGAGTTTCATTATGTCAATACGGGCCTCTTTTCTGAGCTCGGGAAGCTGCTAAAAATCATCCTTGGATTGTAAGGATGTTTCTGATTCTCAGGTTCGGTCATTTATCTAACTCCTGTGTTTCCTCTCCTTTACTTTAGATAAATCCTGCCTCCTGCTGGGGATCATTGTGAGGAGTTAATCAGACAATAGGTGTGAGCAGGCCTAGCAGAGACTCCAGTACAAAGTAGTTCTTCAAACTTATACTGAGAGAATCCAGGGTCTCCTTCAACTCCTGCCACAAGAGGAGAGTGAGTGCCTTGAGGCATATACAATGGGGCTGAAGATTCTTGATAAGGTTTATCTACCACAGCCTCTGAATTTCACCCATCTTTTACATTGGGTAGGCAGCTCTTCTCTTGATGTGATTGAGGAAGAGCTAAGTAGGACTTCCTACCCACAAGTACCACCACACTGTGACTCCCCCAACACTAAGCCTTCATTCAAAATACCTTTGATACTAGAATTAGAAAAGGCCAGTCACTAATGGAATTCAGCCACCAACTGATTACATTCTGCATAGGGTACCCTGACCTGAGGGTTAAAGAGGAACAGTAACCAGTCTTGGCCAATGGCCTTTCACTCTTCAGAGAGGGTTGTCGGTGGCCATCTGTACCTACCAGATGGTAGCACCATGCAAAGCCTTGGGGCCAGAGTGTCAGGATTTGGTGGGGGGCGGGGGGGGTGGCTAAAGGGTAAAAACAGGTCCAGATCATGGGAAGCCTCAATCCCTGTGCTGGCTGCATGGGAATTGGGGTTACCAGGTTCCTAGGAGAACAGGGATTGTTGGCACTTCCAGCAAGGATGAATGTGTGGTTCAGAGACAAAAGCTACAGAAGAAAAGCAGGGCCAAGATTGGATTTTGCCAAGCTACTGGTCTGAGATATCATTAACAAAAAAGGCTCACTTCTCAGGGAGGGATGGTAAATAAAGAGAAAAATGTTTGTTTAGTGCCTACTTTGTACCAGGCCTAGTGTTTTTCATGTTCTCTCTTGAGCACAGATTACGGAGCCAGACAGCTGGGTTCGTATCTCAGTTCTGCTATTTATTAGCTGTATGATCTTGGGAAAATTCCTTAACCACACTGTGCCTCAGTTTCTTCATCTGTAAATGGAGAGAATACTGATAATGCTTACCTCATGTAGAAGCTATAAGAATTAGATGAATTAATGTATACAAAGCACACTAAAGGCACTACATAAGTATTGGCTATTGTCATTATTGCTGTCTCTGGGCACCAGAGTATCTAATATGCAAATGAATGGAGGGAAGACAAGCCACCCAGAGGGCACTTTCCTCTAGGAGCAAAGGGTCCTCTTGCTCCTCTTCTGTCACCCTATTTAAGGATCCAAAACAACTCCTAGCTGAGTCACGGGGCAAATCCTGGCCGGAATCCAGCAACAAGACCCATCTATCCCTCTGTCCATTGATTCATCCACTAAATATTTTCTGAGTGCCTGCTCTGTGCTAGACCCAAAACTGGGTACTGGCAATACAGAGATGACTCACAGACCCTCATCCCTGCCCTCAAAGAGATCACTGTTGAATGGATGAGGCCAAAAAATAAACAACCATAATACAGTAGGATAAGCTCTTTTCTGAGATATTGTATTAATATGAAAAAGAAGGCACAGGAAGTCGAGGGAGGTGCCAAATTCCTCCCTAGCAAGTGGTTATGCAACTTCTGAACAGCTTCACTTCCATTCAGTCACCGGACAACGCTGCTGGGTAAAAATTTCTTCTTTAGACCCAGAGGAAGATATTTGCAAGATAGTCAACAGACCAAGGATTGATACCCAAAATATATAAAGAATTCATATAAGCCACTAAAATAGAGGGGCAAGAATATCCAAAAGGAAAAATGAGTCAAGAATAAGAACAGACAAGTAGAGAATGTATAAATAACCAAGGAACGTATAGGAGAGTGAAAAAACTTGTTAAAAAATAAAAAATTTTAAAAACATAGATATAGTTCACCTATCAAATTGAGAAAAAAATGAATAGGGAAATTTCTAAGTGTTAGAGAAAACATGTGGGAAATAAGTACTACTCCCATATTCTGTTGGTAATTGATACAGTTGCTTCGGAATGTAATTTGGCAGTAACAATGAAAATAAAAATGCACATTGCCCTATGACCTTGTACTCATAGCATGGTCCATGGACCACTGGCATCAGCATCACATGAGTGCTTAGTAGAGATTCAGTAGATCAGGCCCATCACACACCTACGGAGTCAGAATCTGCATTTTAACAAATGTCCAGGTGATTTAAACATACATTATAATCTGAGAAGCAGTACATATGAGATTGTTAACCATGGGCTTTCCTTGGAAAAAGAACCAGGATTAGAGGTAGTGACCAACTTCTGAACTTTTTATAATGTTCAGCTGTAATTCTGAATTTTTACAGCAAATATTTCTTAATGTAATTCTTTTGAAATTAGAATTTGTTTTATTTCAAAAGTGATTCTTCTGGTTGTGGTGAAATCTGCTTTGCATTGGTTGCAGTCCTGCTTTGTGACTTGAGCTAGTCTTGTACTATTTTAAGCCTGTTTCCTCACCTGCAAAATAGCGATAATAATCCACACCTAGCAAATAAATAACCAGTCCAGCCTTACACACCAATGGGCTTTGAGCACATCACACCAAGCACAACTCAACCTTTGACATTCGTAATGACAATTCTTATTGTCAGGAAAATGGCCATTCTTTATGCTTTATGGCCATAGTGAAGAGAAAAATACCGTGGGAGGATTTCACCAAAGCGAACAGATACACATACACACATATATACACAACATACAAGATTCTTGAGCTACTTATGCTACCCAGAGAAGTGTTTCCCATTGAAATATAAAATAAATCATCAAGGTATATAACCATTTTCACCATGTAGTGAGAACAGGGATGTTATCAGCCACCACTTTGTTCCACACTCAGAGCCATTGTTTGGTTTCATGTATTTGTACATAACTTTTTTTCTTTTCTAGACAGGATTTCAATCTGTTGCCCAGGCTGGAGTGCAATGGAGCCATCATATCTCACTGTAGCCTGAAAGCAATCCTCCCACCTCACCCCCACAAGTAGCTGAGACTCAGGCACACACCACCATGCCCTGCTAATTTTTAAAAATCTTCTGTAGAGATGAAGTCTTGCTATATTACCCAGGTTGGTCATGAACTCCTGGACTCAAGTGATTCTCCCACCTCGGCCTCCCAAAGTACTGGGATGACAGGCATGAGCCACTGTGCCTGGCCTTATATAACATTTTTATAGGGTTGTCTGCTTATTCAGATGCAGTGAAACATTTTATAAGAGTTTGGATTCCTTCTCTTTAAAAGGATGTTGTGTAGGAGATATGTTGAGGAGGAAAGCAGTAGAGCCCCGAGGTTGCACATATGTAACCAAAAAGACTTGGGTTCGAATTCTGGATCTGCTATTTACTGATTCTGTGAGTCTTAAGTTCTTGGATCTCAATTTCCTCATCTGTAAAATGTAGCATCTTCCTTATAGGGTTGTTTTGACGATTATGAAATGAAATTTATAGAGCTTGGCACTAAGTTGTGGTAAGCATTCAATAAATGTTAGTTTTAATAGGACTTAACATATAGCATTTTTTATTCTCAGTCCACAATTATATATATTATACAGCATATATATGTGGCCTAGGGGCTACATATGTATTTTTAAATGTTTTATTAAAGGATTGAGTATCAGTTTCCTTTACAATAGAAACCGGGCATGCCAGTACACGGGCAATCCATGAAGCACTATTCACATCTTGATTTTCAAAATAACCTTACAAGGTAAATTAGTAATATGCCCAAATGATAGATGAGCGAACTGTATCTAGTGGCAAGCATTAATGAGTGAAAAGAATAGAGCACTCCTGACTTCGAGTCCAGTACTCTTTCCATTTACCGCCTCCCTCCTGAGTAGCTGTTAAGGGACATCTATCTTCAATGAGGGAATTAAGATGCAAAAAGGGAGAGGCCTCTTGGAATTATTTGCACCTGCAAAGGAGATCGTTAAAAACAGAAGCACTTTCAAGCCCTAATTAGATATTGTCCTCTGAACAAGGAAAAGTGCTATTAAATTCCTCCCTTTCAAAAGACAGAATCTGGTTGGTGAAGTAGGGGCAAGGGAATGGTCATTTCTTTAGCCCCTACTGATGGCAGAAATAGTCACAAATTTCCTCAGACTCATGGAAGTTGCTTCCCTGAAAACTTGTATGTGAGTTTCAGGAAGGCAAGAAGAGGTGCTGGATGCTGAAATGCCCCTCTTCTTAGGAAGACACCTGGTGACCACCTTGATGCTTGGGTAAAAAGGGCAGAAAGCTCCCTCCACTGCCTTACATCTCCCATTCCTAGAGCCTCAAAGAAATAGCAAGGGCTCTGTGTGAGGGACTGCGCGTGCCTGCCAGGAATGGGGAGAAGCAAGTGACCTTTTCAGGGTTGGTATGCACTGGTCCAGGGCATTACTGGCCCATAACTATGTTCTCTGTGCATCACCACCAGCCAGATGGTAAATAAAATATTCAGCAGACACACAAACCTCTCACAATAGTGAGGTGACTGGCTTGTTCAGAACAGAGTGATTTCTGTAGAAAGCACAAATTGCAAGTGGCAAGAAGCAGCTGGGAGATGGTCGACAATCTGCTTCTTCTGACAGAGCCAGAGACCAAAGCTTGGGACAGCTTGCATTTGCAGCAGGCCCAGAGCCCTTCCTCAGAGAGCGGTGGAATTTGTCATCAAAGGACTTGAATAAACTTAGTTTCAAGACAAACGGCAGATGCACAAAAGTACAAAATGTTCAAATGATTCCAGATAAAACAGCTTCAGCAGGTGCCAATGAATAGGCTGATGTGGCACTATGTATTTCCAGAGACCAATATAATCACTCTTGTAACAGAGCCCAAACCCACTGTGTCTAGGTATTTGCTAATAATTCTCCACTGTGCATAGGCTGACTTATCTAGGCATCTGCAAGCATGATGAGAGAGGTGACAGACTCCAGAATACAGGGTTTAAGACTCCATGTCCCCAAGTAGGTTGACAGACATGCCAAATCCTTGCCATCCCACCCTAACTTCATTGCAGGGTCTCCAGCAACTACTACATAGGTTGATCCAGCATTTTAAGGTTGTGCTCAATAAACCTTACCATAAGCCTTAGTAACGTTCTTATTTGTGATGTGTATTCTAAAACCAAAATATAATACAGATTCATTTATTTTCTAATACACTTTCAAAACATTTCTCACTTCCCACTCACTCTTCAACCATGATAATCCTCTCCAAAATAGCTCTCAATAATGTTGCCAATTACCACAATGTAGTTGAATCCAATCACATTTCTCAGTCCTCACCTTATGTAACCTTCCAGCAGCTTTGAACATTAACTTTCTCTTCTTTCTTAAAACTTTCAATTATTTTACCTTCTAGGACAGTATGCTCTCCTGGATCCTTCCTCTTGCCTCTTCCCACTACCAACCCATCCTCTTCTACCTGGCCAATCAGAATTGAAGCTCAAGATTCCATCCAGCTCTCTCTCCGCTTCTTAATCTGCTCTCCCCAGGCCTAGCCAATTTCATCTACATCCAAACCACCAATTACTCTGTATAAACAGATGATTCCAATCAGGTTTCTCCTTCAAAGTACAGACCAGTATATCCAATTGCCTGCTACTATCCCTCCTTATATGACTCAAAAGCATCTCAAAATCAAAAGAGCAAAACCAAAGTCATGAGCTCCCTCTCTTCCCTACCCCCTAAATCTGATCCTTTTTCAATGTTCCAATCTCAGTAAATGACATCTCCCTTCAGTTGTGCAAACCAGAAGTCCAGAAGTTATTCTTGACAGTTCCTTCTCCTTTGTGCCTAATTTCCAATCCATGACCAGGCTGTACTGGTTTTAACTACTAATTACATCACAAATATATCCACATCTCTACTACTACCCTGCCTTCATCTCTCACTTGACTACTAAGTGGAAAACAACCTTAGGCTATTGACTCCAGGAGGGCAGAGATGGATCTCTAAGTTTTACTCACAGTAACAACCTCAGAGCCTACTATAGTACTAAATAATTATTTAATAAATTAATGAATAATACACTTTAAGAATCAGGAGACGAAGACAAGAGGATCACTTGAGGCCTGAAGTTGGAGAACAGTCTTGTCAACATAGTGAGACCCTATCTCTACACAAGAGTTTTAAAGACTAGAGGGCGTGGAGGCATGTAGCTACTCGGGAGGCTGAAGTAAGAGGATCCTCTGTGCCCAGGGGTTCAAGGCTGCAGTGGGCTATGATCGTACCACTGCACTCCAGCCTGGGTAAAAGAATGAGATCATTTCTCTAAAAAATAATAATGATTATTTATTTTACTTAAATTATGTATTATCTAATAATGTCAGAGAACAATAAATCCTACATATAGGAAGAATTTCCAGATAATTGAAACTCAATTTCTTTTCTGCTCCTTTTATTTCAGTTTGGATAACAATCTTCCTTGAATATACTTAAAAAAAAAAAAAAAGATAAAATCAAACTGTAAGCTGGGTGTGGTGGCTCACGCCTGTAATCCCAGCACTTTCGGAGGCCAAGGCAGGTGGATCACCTGAGGTCAGGAGTTAGAGACCAGCCTGGCCAAAATGGTGAAACCCCGTCTGTACTAAAAATAAAAAAAATTAGCCAGGCATGGTGGCAGGGGCCTGTAATCCCAGCTACTTGGGATGCTGAGGCAGGAGAATTGCTTGAACTTGGGAGGCGAAGGTTGCAGTAAGCCAAGATCGCACCATTGCACTCCAGCCTGGGAGACAAGAGCGAGACTTCATCTCAAAAAAAAAAAAAAAAAATCAAACTGTCATTATTATCAGATGATATTTAGAGAACTCCAAATAAGTGTCAATTTATTATAATTGATAAGGTAGTTTAACAAATTGCTGGTTATATTATTAATTATATATGAAAATCAATTGCTTTTTTACACTCCAACAATTTGAAAACAATGAAAAAATATATTTATCATAGTAACAAAAATTATACTTAAAGCTCAAGTTAGCAAAAGTTGTGCAAGAGACATCACAGCTTCAGCAGTTATCCTTCCAATGGTCATAGTTCCCAACTGGAATGGTGTAACTGGATAACAAGCCTCTCAGACCTTCCCAATTATCTTCTATTGAAGATTTTCATCTTAATTGGCTTGCCAGGTGGAATTCTAATGTCTGGGGTAAGTCAGTGGAGTATGACATTCCAGGATAGTTGGAGGAGGTAATAAATGCATCTAAATCTGTACAGAATTGAGGCCCCAGAAGCCTCCCCACTCTTCAGACAGTATTTTGTTTTCCTACTTCAGCTTCCAAGATCTTAACCAAATAACACAAAAACTTTACTCTTTAGTCTGTTTACTATACTAACAAAAGCAACAAAATAAGGCCTCTGAAATAGGAGAAGTTGTGCGGGAGTCTTCCATTGGCCCACTTCCTGGTCACACTTGTAACCATCCCAGTCAGATAACTGAGGAAACCAGATGCAGCCTGGGGCTGGGGCCTGGCGCCCCCAGCTGTGAAGGATTGAGGATGTCTCTGAGGGGGACTGGTTCGTGCCTGCATGTCTGATTACATGGGTGCTGAGGGTGTCACGCTGGGAGTCCAGCATGCTCCAGCCTATGAGAGCCCCTGTAGGTTTTTTGACAGGAAATTGACATTCATTTATTTATTCATTCAGCAGGAAGGAGCTGGGAGAGCTGGCAGCTGAAGTCTGCAGTGGCAGGCCAGGGTCCGGTGGTTCCCAGAGCCCGAACTCCTGCCCTGGGCAGGCTGCAGGCAGGTACAGTTTAATCCCTACCTGCACACAAGAGCAACAGTTCCTCTGCAGGAAATAAGTGAACCAATAAATGTGTCAACCCCTTGAATACTTTATTCATAAGACGGTCCCTCAGCCCCTTGCTCATAGCCTTTTTTCCCTCATTTACAACCAATTCTAATAATTCGGGTGCTTGTTTTCCCAATTTACAACAGATTAAGAGTAACAATTTAGAAAAGAATTTGGGAATGCAGTGAGTGTTCAAGGGGGAAAGACACTCGCAACTGTGAAGAGTGACAGTTTGATTTTCAGGAAAGACACGAAAAACACCACCAAGGGAGGAGACCAGGGAAGGGGACTGCGCCACACCCGAGATGGTCAGATCCAGAGTCCCACACAGAAAGATTTACTCCGGCAGTTCCCAACCTTTTTGGGACTGGTTTGGGGACAGGAGAGAGAGGAGATGGTTTTGGGATGCAATTGTTCTACCTCAGATCATCAGGCATTAGATTCTCATAAGGAGTGCACAACCTAGATCCCTGGCATGCGCAGTTCACAATAGAGTTCCCCCTCCTACCATAATCTAACACTGCCGTGGCTGATCTGACAGGAGGCGGAGCTCAGGCAGTCATGCTCAATCATGGCGGCTCACCTCCTGCCTTGCAGCCCAGTTCCTAAAAGGCACTAGGTTTGGGGACCCCTGGTTTACTCCCTCTGCTTCTCTTTGAAAGCCCTCTAGCAGCAGGGACCTTTCTAAATCCCTAAAAGCCTGCAGTGGCCTACAGAGTATTCCAGCCCAGCTTCTGAAGGAGCCCCAGAGCCGCCATGGTTGCTGTGGTGGTTTTGCCTCAGCTCATGTTCTGGGCTCACTGATGAGGGGCTGGAGATTTTGACCAAGCTCCATTCCATTCCTCCCCACCCC